>NC_034606.1:10639390-10652853 GCF_900095145.1 Mus pahari | reverse complement strand
ATAGGAAACTTTCGGGATAGCATTTGAAATGTAAATAAAGAAAATAATAAAAAAATTAAATTAAATAAAGTGATGTTGCTTTTAAATTATACCTATTTATAAATTTATATATGTATATACATACATACATATATTGAACCAACTGAAAATCACTGCAGTCAAGTTCCAGTTCTCTTGTATTTTATCTTTTTATACTCTCCTAAATAACAGCATTCATCTCCTTTTGGTTTCAGAGAATTCACATTCTTTCTGCTGGGCTTTCGCTGGCTCTTCTCAGTAATGCCTTGCTGAGTAAACCTCTTGCACAGTGTGGAGTTGCATCACACTTGCTGACTGTCTCACAGGGAAATATTTCAACCTGCTTGGGTTCCAATCTCAATTGCTCCTGATTTTGACTTTATATAACTTTGGACAATTTTTTTAACCCCTTGTTCTTTGATCTTTTGCACTCTAAAATAAGAGTAATAAGACTAGTTTCTGACAATTATTTAGAGTAAATTGATGCCTAAAACAATGGAGCGTGAGACCCAGTAGAGACCATGATGAGTTTTGTTTCCTTGGTGGTAGCAGGAAATGTTTCCTGAAGTTTAAAGTTTGTTATTTCTATCTACTTCAGAACCAATATGGCAAGGAAGAAGACAAAGGATAGATGGCTGATTATATTTAATAAAACAAATCATTTAATCTATCCACAGGATCTTAAGCATGTGATATAGTTTTGGAAACTTCCTTTTATATACAGATTTGTTTTCCACTATGTTTTAGTGATTCTGATAACGTCCAGTGAAATGTGTTTCTGTTCCATGGTAAAATGTTAATGATTCCCTCAGGGAAATAAAATTCAATATCAGCAAATCAATTAAAGGCATGGTTTTCCTTCTTGTTCTTTTCGTTCTGAAAAAAAAAGTTAATTGTATTTCTAATTTTGTAATACCAGCAGGTAAGAAAATGCATGGGGGTCTTCACTAAATAGCTTATCTTATTATCCAATCGCTTTGCTTGAGTGTCAGTAGAAAGATTATTAATTAGTTTCAAATTTCTGAACTCTTTGGTATAGGTCAGGAAGTGGGCCTCAATTTAATCCCAGAGACAAAGGCCAAGTACACCCAAAGAAGAAGAAATTATAAAAACAATCTGTATTTTGTCTTCCCCAGCCTCACACTCACTATGACCCTTTAGAATGATACTATTTATCTGATGTAAAAGGAGTCTTGTATAAACTGTTTTAGACATATCCAGTCATATGGCACCTTCACCTTCTATTCAACTATTAACTTATTTATTTAATAAGCATTCATTAAGCATTTAGCAACTTCTAAGGAATTGTAAAGAACACGTAAAGAGAAAAAGTACAATGGAATTTTGGTCCTTGAAGAACATATATTTTGGTGAGAAATTCTGGGTTAACAAGTATGCAAATCATCATACAATGCCCAAGAGATGAGAGAGAGGGTTAAGTGCTGGCTTTGCAAATGTGACAACTTGTATATTATATCTTCTACTTTTAAATATTCACAGGAACAAAATGACTGGATTTTCAGTTAAGGTTAAATATATACCCTGTTGTGTAGTACCTTATTCACATACAAATTGATTTCAATTTATTTCATGCTTCTAAGTGAAGACACTTTGCCACTGGCACGTTGGCCATTCATATATTTTGTCTTTAATATTGTAAGATTTTTAAAGAATCCAAAACTTATTAAATTAAAATAAGACATTCAAAGACACAAAGAAAGTCATGCCTCATGTACTGGGATATATGTAACAAGATTAAAAATTTGCTCTTGTAAGAAGAGAGCCAACAAAAAACAATTCAAGATTAGTGATGTAAGATCAATCAGTCTGCATGAGAGGGAACTTTTGTAATTTAAGGGTTTCAAAAGAGTTCTAAATGGAATTTTTATAGATTTATATAAGTCAAGTAGACATATGACCAAATTATTTTGTCTTAGCAAATGAACTTATTAACAAAACAAGCATTTGTTTATAACCTATATATGAAGAGATGAAATTATTCTGATTCTAGGAATATCTGAAATTCTAAATGAATTTTGGCCAATATGTAGGAAAGTGGGCATTATATTGTGTCATTTGGTGTCAAAAATCCTGAATGACGGAGACAATATGATCCTTTTTATTTATTTAAGACCTTGGGTTTTGAGACAGGGCCTCACTGTGGAGACATAGATGGTCCTTGTGCTTGCTGCCAAGTGCAGGGGTTATAGGCATGCATGTACCTTTAGACCCAGAAAATGTTGATTTGTTTATTGAAGCCTTCTCCTTGTTTAACTACTCACAGCCTGAGTCTCCTGACACAGAGCTAGATTCAAAACACAAATCTTGGCAATTCAATTCAGGGACAAAGCACATTATCTGAGAAAAGAATTAATTTTTATTTTTTAAATACTAATGTCAAGTGAGACTCCCTTTCTCTGACTCGGTCAAGTATTTGTTCTTAAATAAAAATCTTATATAAATATGTTCAATGTAGTCATAAGAATTCTTTTAAAATTGGAACTTGTGACATTTCTTTCCTATCTATGGTTAGCAAAATCTGTTTCAGCAGAAACCATAACAAATATTACCATCATAGACAACCTTCAGTTTCTGTGAGATCCTACAGCAGCCACACAAAAAGTCATGTTCTGAGGTCCTCTCAGAGTTAGTCCACCAGAAGCATTTATTTACTCTGTGACTGTTTCTCCATGTCTCTAACATTAATTGTCACAGAAACACCCTGCATTTGGAAATTATCCCTCATTGGGTAGGTAACACTTGAATTATATTGTAACAAACAAGGTCAAATGGAAGCTTAAGGAACAACCTTCTGCAGTTAGCATTGAATTTATCAGAAGGAGAAGGATGGCGAAAGATAGTCCATACTTTCTATTATGTCTCCATGTAATCCTGTAGTGTAGCCCACGCAGAAACTAAAATAACTCTAGACTCCTGAAAACTCAAATGATTAATTGTCTTGCCTACAGCTGCTGTGTCAGACTTGACATTTGGCTTGGATGGATTAATATGGTCTGAGGAGCAGAGGTAGTTAGTGTTCCCCCAAAACAGAAAGCATTACACATTTATGGCTTTGACCTTGTCCTAGGTTAACTTTCCTGCCACATATTGTAATGTAGATCAAGGAGAGAAGGATATGGTAGAAGTTCAAAAATGTCTGATGAAGTTATACCAATAAACAATAAAAATCTCTTCCCAATTTTCTATAGTTTTTCTGGTGTTAGAATGCTAACACTTTTATATTGAAGATACTGGGTGCCCAGAAATCAAGAATAAAAACAAAAAATACATGACGATGCTCATCTCTTTTTTGTGGTTGGAAGTCCACTTTATAATTTGGATCTCATGGCACAGAAAGTCCTGACCAACAAATTCTGGAAAACTTTACTCCTTTAGCATGTGAATTACATGTGTTCTGAAAACTTCTTTGACATACTGAATATTCCTATTTATCTGGCTTAATTAGTACAGTGCTAGCTTTGGTTTATTTATATCTTTATGGAAGAAGTTGTAGAATTTCTTTCTAAATCTTTAATGAACGTGTTCCTGTGGGAGCAACTATTAACTGATAAGACATTCGTGAGTACATACCACAAAATATCATGTTGATCACCTACAAATAACAACATACCAAGTCACAAGGCCAAAGAGACTGTATTGTAATCAACTGTAAAATAGAAAGGCATTTCAGAACCGAGCTTTAGAAGAATGAGATGACACCAACAGTATGCACGAACTGATCATCTGCATCAAATACTCAAATGCTAGAGATGAAGAAATGATAGAGATTTTAAAGATGATTCATATCATTGACTGGATGCAAGCATAAAATTGTAAAGTTAACAACACCCTGGGGCCATGGACAGGTAGCCCTCTACATAGTGCAGGAGCAGGGCAAGGGAGGGGAGAGATCAGTGTTCATGGTCTGGGGCATCCTGGACTCACAGATAAAATACAAAGAACTCTACCTAGATACTTTGGCACAGATTCCTCAAAGCCAAAATTTTGTACCCATGTGATCAGTCCTGAACCATAGTTCTTAAGCACTGGAAGACACTGGAGTATCCTCACATAGGACTCAGATGTCACTCAGCGAACTGAACATTGCTGACTTTACACCACTTGGCAGATCACTCAGAGGCCAACCCATCACCATGAGGCATGGGAGGGCTGTAGACACTCAGGCATGAGCCCACTGCCATCCCACATGGTATAGGCAGGTGAAGCACTCAGAGGCTCACCTGCCTTGTGGCTGGCCTGCAATGTAGTGGGAGCCCCTACAATATGCAAATATGTGGTGGAGGAATAGGAGAGAAAGCAAAACAGAATAGTTTGAGCATTGAGATGTGGAATTGAAGAAGAAAAGATGGAGAAGAGAAGCCTGTTGAGAGTAGTCTGTCTTACCACCTAAGACCATGGTGAAGTCCCAGCCTGTGCTGCCTCTGAGGGCCATATCTAAGTCTGTAGTCATGTAGCAACAGGGGTCTGTCAATGTGTGTGGCTCATGCTACTACTAAAGACCATGTTGATGTCACTGGTCTGGGCTGATTCCTGGGACCATGTTGATGTCTGAGGGCTGTGCTCAGCTAGCTCTGCTCCTCAGTGTCTGCTGTGCTTGGGAGAGCTGGCCCCACTGGTCACAGGCTGCAGCGCTCAGGAGAGCGGGCCATACAACATGCCTAAGCAGCACAGTAGAACTGGCTCT
This sequence comes from Mus pahari, assembly GCF_900095145.1. Lineage (NCBI taxonomy): Eukaryota > Metazoa > Chordata > Mammalia > Rodentia > Muridae > Mus > Mus pahari. The sequence goes on along the minus strand of NC_034606.1, from coordinate 10,648,130 downwards.
GGTGGCAGGATCATAGGTCTGCCTTGAGGTGGCCTGGATATGGTGAAGGGGCCATCCCCTCCTTGTCTCTTGACACCAACAGTAGGCCTAAGGGCATGAGAGCAGGAGAATTGGCCCTGCCCATTGCCAGCTGAAGCATTGGGTGAGCTAGCTGGGGCAGTGCTGGAAGGCTCACTCTGCTGGAGGTATGGAAAGGTTGGTGGGCTGACCAACTCTGTTTCCACCCAGTCCCAGATCCAGGGCTTTTAGTTGGTCCATCCCAATATTTACATCATCTATGAACTGCTGATGTACATGAAAGGGCTGGTCCTGCACATTCAAAGTTGCAGGAGCTCCATTATAACAACATGATGTCTAAGAGAAGTCCCAGTGAGGATCAGATATTAATGATGTTAGCAGAAGCCAGAGACCTCGAATCAGCCCAATGACTTATTGCAATGAACATTTGCAAGTGAAGACTTGTAGATAAAGGGGCATGCTGTGGCACACACTGTGACACTACAACTTCTACAAGGAAGTGGTTTTTATGTTTTGTTTTACTTATTTTTAGTTTGAGGCTTTTTTTTGGAGGGGGGAGATATGTAGTTATGAAAGGATACAGAGAAAAGTGGAATGGGGTGTATGATGCAAAACTCACAAAGAATCAATAAAAAACTCCACACCGACCCAAAAAAGTTAACCAAGAAGGAAGGCCCAAGTCTGGATGCCTGAAACACACTTAGAAGGGGGAACAAAATAGCCATAGGAGGCAGAGGGAGGAAGGGAGGTAAGTGGGTAGGAAAGGGGAGGGAGAGGAGAACGGGGAGGGTAGGATCAGGTGTTTGGAAAGATAGGAGAGAGACCCAGAGGGCCAGGAGAATAAACAGAAATCTGCAGTGGATGGGGGTGGAAATCTTTAGATAATTCCAGAGACCAGAGATTGAGGACACTTTTAGGAGGCAATGATAGTGACCTTAGCAGAGAGATGCCTAACATTAGGGACATGGAACTTGAAGGGGTCACCTCCTATAGCCAGGCAGGACCCCCAGTGGAAGAATAAAAACACCAATCCTCCCACAAAACTTTTGACCCCAAATTTGTCCTGTCTAAAAGAAATGCAGGGACATAGTTAGAGCAGAGACTGAAGGAATGGCTAACCAATAACCAGCCTAACTGGAAACCCATCTCATAGACAAGTACATTATTAATAATACTCTGTTATGCTAGTAGACAGGAGCCTAGTAAAACCATCCTCTGAAAAGGCTTAACCCAGCAGCTGACTGAAACAGATGAAGATGCCTGTAGACAAACCATAGATGGAGGTCACAGACTCTTTTTGAAGAGTTGTAGAAATAATAAAAGGTACTGAAGGGAATGGGAGCCTACAGAAGGACCAGCAGACTTTTGGGAGTTCTCAGAGGCTGAGCCACCAACCAAAGAACACACAAAAGGGGTAGAATGAGGCCCCTGGCACATACTTACCAGACGTGTAGCTCTGACTCCATCTGCACCCCCCCCAAAAAAAAACTGAAGCAGAGGCTCTTTATAAAGCTGTAGCTGGACTGGGGTATCTGTTCTCCAACAGGGCTTCCTTGTCTGACCTCAGTGGGAGAGGATACTCCTAATCTGGCAGAGACTTAATAAGTCAGGGTGGAGAGATGCCCAGGGCATTTCACCCTCTCAGAGGAGAAGGGGCGAGAAGCAGAAGTTAATAAATATACAATTATTTCAAACATTGCAAAAAAGTTGACAACTTAAATAAGCAGTTCTCAATATGGATCACAAGTCCTTTGGTTGTTCAATGACTCTTGTCACAGGAGTCACTTAAGACCATCAGAAAACACAGATACTTACATTACAATTTCTAACAGTAGCAAAATTACAGTTATGAAGTACCTCCAAAAATAATTTTATGGTTGGGAGTTACCACAACATGAGGAAGTGATTAAAGGGTCAGTGCATTGGGAAATTTGAGAACCATTGATTTAAAGGGTCAATTGGCTAAGAAGGAATGATAGAGATATAAGACAAATCTTTTGCCAGCATGAAAGTTATGTATTTTGCTAGTGTACTTAAAAATGTTAAGTTTTAGTTCCTAGTTCTACACGTTTATATCCCTTGAGTGAGTATCTCCCTAAAATCTGTGACCTAACATCAGCCTTACCTCATTTAAATCAGGAGTTGTTGGTCAAGCTATCTTACTGTCTGACTGAAAGGATTCGCTTTTATCCCTAAACCACTAGGGATTTAGTTCTGTGAGTGTTAGCTCCTAAATGGAGATTATTTCAGGCAGGAGACAGAGTAATGCAATGAGTGATGCCTGAGCATTTCAATTGCTTTGTGTCCAGGTGTCATCAATGAAGAGCCACCATCTTGACCAGAGTAATTGACTAAACATCAATGGGAACAAAGATTGTAGGTAAACAGGAGAGAAATATTACTGATACATAGATGATTCATTTCATAACAACATAAAACCTTTCTGGCCAATTTTAATGAAAAACAGACACTATTTCACAGACTAAAATAGTACTGTGGCTAGGATTGGTAGAATTAGATCCTTAGAGTCAGGGGGAAATGAAATTGATAATGGAGTGAAAGATAATGAACCAAAAAGCATTTGTGAAAAGTTCTCATCATAACACCTTTTAAAGTTATCCTCAGGAAATTACCCTACCTGTAGACTTATCTTTTTTCAAAACCTACTTTATTTAGGGTTCTTAAACACATCAACCTCCCTTCTAGTCCACCAAAAAGAGGTAGGGAGGAAAGAAGGTTAATAGGCAAAGGGAGTTGTGGACTTGTTTAGAAGTAGTTCCTTGAGACGATTCCACATTTTGTTCTCAGTATACCAGCAGTCGACTTCAATAGCAAATGCCAAACATGAATCAGTAGCACTTGGTTGTTCCAGCAGAAATAGCAAGGCTCTGCCAAATTAGCACAAGTCAGCAGAGGGGCCAGAATCAGCTGCACTACCATGAGAAGTTCTTTGGCACATTTCTTTCTACCCAGTAAAGACCAACAAAACATTCCACGGTGTAGCAATGTAACAGCCTCCTCTCACTGTTTATGGTGTTCTATTTATATTTTTCCTAAACATCACATGACCTCTCAAGTGTCTGTTTTCAGCAAAACATCACATGCCCTCTCACAAGACAGGGTCCAGGAAAAAACATTAAGTGACACAACTAAGCTGTCAAAGAAGTCAGAAATTTCCACCTCACCCGCCACCTAAATGTTTTCACCCAGCATGAATGATGACTTCTCAAAGCTTCATAGATGAAGTCTCCCTTTAGTTAAAAGGACGGTTGTGTTCCAATGAGGCTGAATTGACAAAAAGCAGCCACATTCCAAACATAGTCAGAGAACTACAGCTTGCCAATCATTGCTCCGGTGAACTCTAAAATTGTATCAATCAAAATATAACTTATGCTGTAAGTACTATGTACTTTGGGACCTTCCAAGAGCATGAGATTTTTACAGCTGGAGCAGAACTATATATAGCTGGCTGAGAGATACAGGAGGGAGAGGCTAGAATCTTAGATAAGGATCTATAGACCTTTCTCAACCCTTCCTTCTATGAAGCAATATAAGCTATCAACAGACCCAGTCTTACGGGTCTTTTATAGCCAGCCACATATTCTCCAATGAAGAGGATAGCTGTTATGCTCCGAGGACAGTGTTCTCTGTCTCTCTCATTTGCATCTACCCTTTCACAGAACTGGATTCCAAGATTGCTCCTTTGTACCTGTTCCGACCACTGAGATTGTCTGAATTTCATTCCTCTAATTGTTCTGTATTTTACATACAAAAACTAGTTAATACAGTATCTGGTTGACTGTATTTTTTTATTTAATGTAAAATTATTGGACACTAATTCATCACAGTGGATGTCATTGTCATTAAGAAATTTTACTTCAAAGATAAATGTTATTTGTTATATGGAAAATATTATTATGTAATTTGATGGAACACATAATTATCGCAAAGAATTTTACTACTCAATAATGATCCTGGCATGTACCATGTGTTGTAATCTATTTTTAATTTATGGGTTGCAAATTTGTGTCTTCTAAACAAATAGCTAGATAGTAAACATTTTGAGCTTTAAAGTCCATACGGTCTTCATTATAAACAGTAAAATGTGCTGTTTATTGTGAAGCAGCCATAGATAGCTCAGAAACAAAAAGGATGGCTCTGTTCCAATGAGGTTCAATTGACAAAACCAGCCATATTCCAAACTTAGCCAGAAAACTGTAGCTTGCCAATCCTTGTTCCGATTCATGAGCATCCAAATGAACTCTGAAATATTATGAATCAAAACAGAACTTGTGCTTAAAATTTAAAAGAATGCTGGTACAAACCCTCTACGAGTTTTAAAAGTTCATTTAAAAAATGACTGGGGATCAGGGATGTAGTTCACTGAAAGAAGGTGTATCTGCTATTTGTAAATCCTCGGTTTTATCTCAGTACTCTAAAACAGACACACATGCAGACACACACACACACATACGCAGAGAGACAGACAGAGAGAGAGAGAGAGAGAGAGAGAGAGAGAGAGAGAGAGAGAGAGAGAGAACAGCTACTCAGACACTCAATGCAAACAAGGTTTGTAGCATTTGCTGCTTGTACTCAGTGCCAGTCATAGTAAACAACTGTTTTCCAGCTGAATGACTACAAAGCAACTTACATGACAAAAAGATTAAACTTATTTTGAATTTACTCCTTTAAACTTCAACCATATTTTTCCTTCAAGATTAGCATAAAAGAGTTTAGCCATTGTGTTCAGAAATAAGAATACAAAATTTAAGTGCTTGAAGTTAATAACATTTGTGTGTTTGCATTTTATTGATAAGATTATAATCGTGTGGTTTACTTTTTTCCTTTCTTTTACATTTTTTTAGAAAAACTCTCTTTTGGAAATGTATTTTAAAAAGATCTATTTTACAAGCTATTTAGAATATTAAACTAATTTTCCAATGCATGTATGTATCAAAGCTACATAAATTTAAAAACTGGTTATAAAACATTTTTAAAGGCATCAAAGACTTGTTACTATTTATGATTCTTTATGTCAAAGACTATTCTAATAAACCAATTCAGTATGTCCTTGATACCATCTCATTTAAGGCTTACAACTTCTCTCATCTGTATGTTATTTTGTCTATTCATGATGAAATGGACTTAAACTGTAAAGTGAAATCCTGAAGATCCCACAGGGATGAATTCACAGGATAGAGCTGACTAGTTCTTTGACTGATCTCTAAATGTTGAACCCATTATTAGTGTACTACTTGTTGCTATATAGATTCATAAAATTATTATTATTACTAACATGCTTGCTATTGGCTGATCACAAAATTAAAAATATAGAAAATGCCTTTGCATGTCTTCAGTATCAATATGAAGACTTGGATAATGCTTTACATGGTCTCTCAGAGATCTTCCTGTATATGATGGTATGACTTTCAGTGATTGAGATCTTCCAAATCACTATATTCTTTTGGTTTAAACCTATTCTTATAATAAATGCATGAACAAATTTCATATAATCATCTTCTTCAGTTTAATTTGTAAGCATTTTTGTTTGACTTTAAGCTTCTTAAATGCAGGGGCCATGTTTTATTGACTTTGAGGCAGACAATATGGCTGCTTAAGTATACCATGATTTGTAGAATTAAGATACATTTTATCAACTGAACAATCTTCATAGCTTCTGTAATGGTGAAATTATACATGGTTGGCATGTATAATTAAAGAAAGCTCTGATGGGACACATTGTAAGATACTCTCTTTATAGTGTTACTTAGGATTAAAAAATGATGACAATTTGAAGATTTTTCTCCTAAAATATGAAACATTTCTCAAATGCACTCTAACTCTAGACATTTATAAAACTCACTGTTCTTCACATTTGTAATAAAGAACCCTTTAAGTGCTGTTCTTTATGAAAGGTGATTATCTCCAGTTTTGCTGTTATATTGTGGGTAGTGGAGAGATAAAAGTTCTTTTGATTTGCAATGGCTTTTTGCTTAATTTTGCATTCAGTTCTGAATTGTACACACAGACAATAATCCCATATAGGAAAAAGTGCTTTTCTTATGTAATATCCACTAATGTTTTCTCTGAGCCTTCTAATTTTTTAATATTTATTTCCAATGAACAAGACTATTGTCTGTGGTGATGCCTTTGTTTGATAGTACTAAATTAATTTTTTAATGAAATAATTCCCTAACACAGAGCAAAAGAGTATTCTCATTTCAATACAACTCAGCTATAGTTGCATCTTCCTAACAACTGTACCATTTATGATTCATTAGATAAGTTATAATACTGTATTCCTAACAGAGTATCTATCTGATTAAATCATTCTTATTTAAGAAAATTATATTACAATTAGCAAGACACTAGAATATGTACATAACTGAAATTTTTTTCTGGAAACTCAAATCTTGGAGAATTCTTGTTAGAAGAGGCAATGAACAAATATATAAAGTCTAGCTCCAAAGCACAGACACAGTGGGAACCCTTGAGTTCCTTCCTCACCACCCTCTTGGATAGGAAAAGTATTCTACCAAAGTATTCTATCTTTGTTTGTATTAGAGATTAGATGAGTTAGTCTTAAAGTGACATTGGAAATGTCATTACTCGTTTGTAGCATTTATTATGTCAGATGATTAATTAATTAGATTTGGCTTCACATCATTTAATGTTGACCCCTGTAAACCCCATATTTTTGAGGTAGAGTGCTGTGTACATTATCTCTAGAGTTCCACATCAAAATGGCTTTCAATCACTGAGTTTTTTTTAAGTAAATATGGTTAGTGTCTTGAGTCACACTACAACACAGAAATCATGACCATTATAATAGATGACATATGAGTCAGGGATTTGTACCACTGATAGCCATGAACTGAAGCATTATCACAGCATTTTAAGGTGGGAATAAAAGGAGGGAGAGTGAGATGTCTGTTTGATAAATTTGATAGTCAATCAATTTCTTGATCACTGTTTTTTTGTTTTTTGTTTTTAAATCAGGTTCAAAAGAGGGAGTACAGGGGGGAGGGTATAGGGGACTTTGGGGACAGCATTTGAAATGTAAATGAAGTAAATACCTAATAAAAAATTGGGGAAAAAAGAGGGAGTACATAGTTTCTTCTTAGCACAGAGGGAAAAGAGGTAAGAACTGGGAGGATAAATACAGGGAAGGCATCTTGGTGTAGGCTCAGACAGCATCACTGTCCACTGCTCTGTGTTTAAATGAGCATGTCACCCAGCCTGTGAAAGCCAAGTTGCCTTTAACCTAAGGTAAAATTGGAAATGATTCATCCTTACATTGTTCCATATACTCCGAAATCCTCATTTACTTCTGAATCTTTACTGGAAATCACAAAAGCCTTAGAGGTAAAAGAGACATTTGAAGGATGTCATTGAAGTGTTCAATTTTAGCAATCTCTTCTCTCTTCTGTCCAAGATTTCTCACTAATCACATAGCTTACCAATTTTGCTTTTGCTTTTTTTTTTCTTTAGTTACACAGTAATCAGAAAAAAAAATAAGAGGAAAGAAAGAAAACAAAGAGAAATAATGTAGACCCAAATTATGTACCCTTTTAAACTTTAGAGAAAACTGATCATTAACTGAGAAAGCCTTGGATGGCAGGATTTTAGAAAAACAGAGCTCAATTAAGGATGCTGATTGTTGTGATTCACTATGCCAATCACAGGGATGCTGTGCTGAAGGATGCTGGGATTCACTATGCCAGTCACAAGGATGTTGTAGGGATGATGGTGTTTTAACCCCTCTCTCACATGCAACATGAACAAGGAGGGAGGTGGAACAAAGTGATTAGCTGGAAAGAGACCTGGCCTTCCAGAGCAGTGCAAGGGGGTGGGGGGATTTAGTTTCTAGGTTTTTTAATGGAATTTTGTGAATTTCAACACATGTAATTTTTACTTGGTTTTATTCCATGGTAAAATGTCTCTTAATTTCTAATGGAAAGAAAGGGACACTATGTATACCTTTTAAATGAGTTGCTTCTATATAAACAATCTAATTCAAAAGAAGAACACTAAATAAAATTGAATAATAAATCTTTCTTAGGATGTTTTCCAACTATAATTAACATATTAGAAAAGCAACTGAGACCTAATTTTAGCTATTAAAAATTATTAGTAGTTTAAAAATTTACATTTTCATAATGATAAAAACATGTTTACAGAAACATGGTATCTTAATATTTCTTTTTTTTTCTTTTTTTATTAGATATTTTCTTCATTTACATTTCAAATGCTATCCCAAAAAATTCCCTATACTCTCCCCCTGCCCTGCTCCCCTACCCACTCACTCCCACTTCTTAGCCCTGGCATTCCCCTGTACTGGGGCATATAGAGTTTGCTAGACCAAGAAGCCTTTCTTCCCAATGAGAGCTGACTAGGTCATCTTCTGCTACATATTCAGCTAGAGACAAAAGCTCTGGGGGTATTGATTAGTTCATATTGTTGTTCCACCTATAGGGTTGCAGACCCCTTCAGCTCCTTGGGTACTTTCTCTAGTTCCTCCATTGAGGGCCCTGTGTTCCATCCTATAGATGANTGTGAGCATCCACTTCTGTACTTGCCAGGCATTGGCAAAGCCTCACAGGAGACAGCTATATCAGGCTCCTGTCAGCAGGTTTTTGTTGGCATCTGCCTAGTGTCTGGGTTTGGTGGTTGTTTATGGGATGGATCACCAGGTGGGGCAGTCTCTGGATGATCTTTCGTT
>NC_034606.1:10631503-10637570 GCF_900095145.1 Mus pahari | reverse complement strand
TGGCTACTGGTTTGCTGTAGATTGCTTTTATTATGTTTAGGTTTGGGCCTTGAATTCCTGATCTTTCCAAGACTTTTATCATGAAGGGGTGTTGGACTTTGCTGAATACTTTCTCAGCATCTAAGGAGATGCTCATATGGTTTTGTCTTTAAGTTTGTTTATGCACTGTGGTATGTTCATGTCTTGTTATAATTTTAGTTTGTTTTTCTTTGATGAAAAATAGTGCTGAATATGTCTACATACCATATTAATGATTTTAATAGCCTCTTATATTGTGGGATTTTCTTGGACTTGGGAGAGGTATAAAGGAGAAAATGAGGCTGTTAATGAAGTTTAAAATTTAGGCTTTTTACTGGGGCGGTACCCAGCTACTGTTTAAAATTAATCCAATTATTATGTCATATTTCTTCATACTCCAGGTATTGTCTGTCAGGTCTTTATTACAACCAATCAGTAGTGAGATAGCCATCTCTTTCTCCTTTCTATATATTATACCCACATGTATACGTGTTTATATATATATACATTATATATATATATATATATATATATATATATATATATATATTTGTCAAAGAACACATTTAATTCATAAAAATTTTTAAAGCCAACTAAGTTGCATGTGTGAATACAGAGAAATTGCAATTGTTTTGTTCTATGCTCCTGATTCAATGCCAGATACCTAGTAAGTCTGTTGAATACATGGTACTAAAGAGCAGGAATACAGGAATTGGCAATTGATAACAATATAGGAGATATTACATAGAACTCAGATACTGTAACACATATTTCTTTGAGTTGCAGATGTTTCCTGACTTTATTTGTTAATTCACTTCTTCAAGAATGATTTGTGATCAAATCGACAGCACTCCTCCCTCATCACAAAGGCTGATATTCATTAAATAGAGAGCAAAGAAATACCTTTTGCTTTGAGATGACACACAGAAAAGCTGTATACGTGAGAGAAGGGTTCAAGGGGGAAAAGGAAATGATGGAAGAAAGTGAGATAAGGAGATGGAAAGGCAAGGAGTTGGGAAGAGAGAGAAGCTACATATAGATTTTCTTCCTGTGTACACAATCCCAAAGCCAACAGTTCTTAACTTGTGAAATAAAAATTTGTAGATAAAATTTGTATCAAACCCAATCTCATCTATCTGCTACAAATAATGAGAAAAAAATCTGTAATTTTTAACCATAAGAGGCAAAAATTATCTTCAAAACATCTTTTTTTATTGATAATAAGAGATAATTAAGTTCTCAGAATGATGCTTCTGGATAAAGATGAATCATAGAATAAACACAACTGAGGATGTGGCATAATAGGGTTGGATGTTCAGTTTAATAAGCATCAAGTAGTGAATCCCAGGGCATGAATGTCAGCCCCTTGAAAGTCGCTTGCCAATGTTTCTTCTATGGTTCAAAGCTTGAGTCTATCACATTAGCACATACAAACCCATTTATTTCTTATTAGATTCAATCTCTCATGCTGCTCCTCCTTCCCATTTCTCACTCCTCTTGTTTCCTCCCTTCTCTAGCACCCACTCTATTTTAAACTAGATAAATTATAATAGATTTATTTTTAAATGTCTGTAAGTGCTTGCAACTGTATATATGCATTGTATGTGTGCCTGGTAAACTAGGAGGTCAGAAGAAGAAGAAATACAATCACCTGGGAGTGGTGTTAAAGTCCCAGTGAGCTGCCGTGTGGATTCTGGGAAACAAACCTGAGACCTCTGAAAACCTAGCAAGGACTCTTCATCAGGCTGTCTCTTCAGCTCCTAGACACACTTTTAGATCTAAGAGCAGCAGTAAGAAATAAGAGAATCTTCCATCCAAGACTAAACAGACCAGACTTCACTTAGCTTCCAAGAGCAAAGAAGATCAAATAAATTTTGAGGGGGGGGTAGGACCTTATAGGAAATCTCTATAACTACCCAATGCTAGCAAAGTCATGGATCCTGGAGATAAACCTACAATGACCACTTTACTAAACCAGCATATGCCCTAGCTATATTTAAATATTTGTCCTTATACTCACAGATAAGTGTAGTCATCACTCCTCAGCAAGCAAATTTCTCTTTGCAACAGATGGAAAAAAAGAACAACAACAACAAAAACCCCACAACCAATCAAAATGCAGGGTTGTGGAGCTCTGCCTAATGACTACATCTACAATATACTCTAGCACCTAAGATTCAGGGATCACTATGGAATAGAAGAGGTGGAAAATTGTAAGATCAGGAGGAATAGGGTTTTCCTGTAAGATTGTGTCTCCTAGGAATGTCAGAAGCTGTATACATAAAGTCTCACCAACATGACTGTCCAAACTAGAGGAGAACAGTGAACAAGGACAACAGCAAGGGACATGCTAATGTGGACACTCTGGGTAGGGTGTGGGTTATGTGTAGCCTAGGAGGCCCCAATACTATGCAAAAATCTACAGTCATGCTGGGGATAAGAGAACTAGTACTACCCAAGGGAAGGCAAGCCAACTGGCTACTGAATGATGATCACCCCTGAATATATACCTGCAAATAACATAATAGAGACTGAGTAGGTTGCTTTTCTATATTTCTGGAATATATACACACATACATATATAATATATTCCTGGAATATATATATATATATATATATATATAGAGAGAGAGAGAGAGAGAGAGAGAGAGAGAGAGAGTATTTCTTTTTCAATACCTCCATAATCTAGCAAAGGAGGAAAGAATAAGCAATTTTCCATGAATCTTGTTAACTAGTATCTACACAGAGGACAACCCAATGCAAAGGAACCAAGAAGGCACTGCACAGGGGATGCTCCTTGAAGATTGTCTTACTAAGAAGATGGTGAAGCAGCCAACCCTCCTCTAGATCTTAAATAACTACATGTGGGCTAAGTATATTTTTAGGTATATTACGCAGCACTTATAGAACTGAGCAATTGGACTGAATGGATTAATTTTCTAGTTATAGAATGCCATAAAAGGCATTCCAAAGATATGGAACAACATGTTCAAATTCAAAATCACCAAGGAGTATTTGGTAAATACATAAATGGGACAACAAATAGCAGATGAAAAATGAAAATGATTTTTAATGTGATAGGAAAAGTAATTTGCACTTTTAAAAAGAAAAGCTATTACTTAGAGCACTCATACAGTCACACACCTTTGCATTTTTAAGTTGATCTGCTTATTAATTCTGCATTCTAATTTTTCTCTTTGTCTACAGAGAAAATATTTGCCAGGTTGCCCTGAAGTCTTCATGATGGCTCTTCAAACGCTGCACCATATCACTGTGAACTCGCAATCATTTACCCATTGTTTTTGTGTTTTCAGTGTCATAATTAATTTATTTTTAATGAGCTTGTATGACAAGCTTCCTAATTCTGGGTCGGGGAGGGGGGAGCAGAAAAGGCAAAGTGACTGTGGGTTAAATTTACGCAGTGCCCGAACATCCAACCCTGATTTGTACAGTCTGCAAGGATCACTTGCTTCTATGAAGAGCTTCATCTAAGATTTGTATTCATCTTGAATATACTTCTCAACCCAAACTAGATTTAAGACTTCTCCAACTGGCAACAATACTGTCCACCTTAGGAACTACTGAAATCATATTACATATGGAAGTGAGTGGCTCACTCCAAGTGAGAGCTGGCAGACTAGTTGTCATGCCAATGTGGCCATGGAAACTACTTCCCCAGTTGCTGATAGAGGGAGAATCTACTTTTTTAAAGAGATAAACACCCACATAGGTTGTCTAATGCTAAGTGCTCAGTTCTGGTCATGTGTACATATGAGCAACGAAGGTTGCAGATACATGCTGTGTGTATGTATATAACATTGGTAATTAAAGAGAAGTGCTCATAGATTTAGGAAGGAGTTGGTAGGATTTGGAGGATTTGGGAGGAGTTAGAGAGGTGAAGGGAGATGCAGCAGTGACTTAGATTGTGTACTATGTTCTAAAGTAACAGAAAGGAAAGGTGCTGAAAGAACAGATCTATTAAACACCCACGCCCTGGGCCACTGCCATGGAAGCTTTCCTAAGCTTAGTCCTCTGAAGACTTTCATAAAGATAGCTAAAGTTATCAGAGTGGTAAGAAGTCCAAGAAAGGATAGAAACTTAGAACAACAATGGTAACCTTGAAGCGAAGATAAGGTGGTGGGGAATCACACACCCAAGTGATCACCTGAGAGGCTCAACACAAAGTGTGTGCAATGAGCTGGTGCTGAGACTGGCTCAAATCTGGTTCAGTAGAAAAGTGGACACACACTGAAAGGAAACACTGACTCAGCTTGAGAAGAGGGAGAGGGCAGGGTTGAAAAGAGAGTAGCTAGGTAGAATTTTATGTTTCTCCTACAGTGTGGTCTCTCTAGTAATGAAAGGTATGGCAGATTCTTTTTCCTTGGTGATATAATACAGAACAATAAAAATACATGCATATTAAATATAATTCAAGAAAATATTGGATCTGGGGTCCATAACTAATGATATTTGATTGTTGACCCAAATTGGAGCTGGGCAAAGAAGAGTTTTCATCAGTGTAAGAATTAAGTGATATCTCATTTATCAAATGATTACTACTATTGCACAACACTCTACATGGGCACTAATTTATCACTTCTCTTTTGGCACTGTGTTCATTTTCTCAAGAAAGACACCCTCTGGTCACCTCTTAGTGGGCACTTGACCCATATTTTTACAGCACTCACTGTGGTAAACTCAGAACATTTGTTTGTCTTGCTCAACTCTTTGTGACAACATTAACTCCATAAATCTATCACAATAAAGTAACATCGACTGGATGGTTTATACAGAAATGTGTTAACTCACTATTTGGGAGACTGAACGTGTGAAATTAAGGTGGCAGCAAGACCAACCTTCCCGCTGAGTCCAGGGAGACCCTTGCCTTGCTTTTTAGCTTCTGATGCCAGTAAGAAGCTTATGTGCTCCTTGGTTCATAGATTTGTAACTCTGATGTCAGTCTCCCTTGTCACATCATCCTTCTCTTAATAGAGACACTAGCCACATCTCTTATTCTTTGCTAGTATAAACTTATTTTAATTATTTATATCTAGAGGGACGCTGGAGGTTAGGACTTCAATATATTATTTTTGGTGAAGATGAGAGGAGTTACAATTCAGTTCATTACAGCAGACTGAGGTTGTGTTTATTATATCTTTTGAACTTTACTATACTGTCCAATTATCTCATTGCCAAGACTGAGTACTATATTCAATAAATGATTGATGAAGCAAGAACCTGATAACAGCAGTATCCTAAGATATTTGTATGTCCTTCTTATTAAAAAAGTAAATTAAGACAGAGACAGTGAAGTTACACTGTAGAACTCCAAGGTCTCTTCAATCTTTCATATCACCTTCTATAGCTATATGTTTCTTCTGTTTCAATATTAGTTTGATATCAACTATTGAAAAATAACCAGGAACATGTTCAATGATCACTTCTCTGTAAAACTCATAGGCCAATCATATTTTACTTTAATAATAACATACTGAAGAACCTGCAACAATTTTTGAAGTTCTGGTATATTTTGATGGCCTTTTATCTGTATATTTAAGATTGTTTTGGGCTACACAGGAGTAGGGCATAGTATCCATTTGAGCTGTAAGCCTGACATCTTCTGTCAGATATAGGACACTGCAGAAAGATTGAAGCACCAGAAGGGAAAAATGATTGCATCATTCTGGAATTGACTCTTAATCCCAGAAACAGAGAAGGAAAGGTAATTTGTCTGCAAAATTATAGAAAGATTATTGCATTTAGAACTATTCTTTAATTTTAAGTAATATTTTCATTAAATCTGTTAAATATTCTTTCCATATATTTTGATATCACTCACCCACAAGTCCTCCCAAGTCTACCTAACTTTGTGTTATATCAGTATTTAAAAAATCACAAGCAGTATCCAGTCCTGAACTGGAAGGTAAGCCATCTTTGCTCCAGTGCACTGCTGGGGAGAGCGCTGGAGAAGCGTCACAGCTTCTGGAAGGATCCCATGTCTGGTTCTGGTCATCCTTTGCCTTTCCCTGCCTGAGGAGGGGTGTCTGCC
>NC_034606.1:10628389-10631492 GCF_900095145.1 Mus pahari | reverse complement strand
CATGCCAGCAAGATCCTGCTGAAGGGACCCTGATATTGCGGCCTCTTGTTAGGCTATGCCAGTGCCTGGCAAACACAGAAGTGGATGCTCACAGCCATCTATTGGATGAAACACAGGTTCCCCAATGGAGGAGCTAGAAAAAGTACCCAAGGAGCTGAAGGGGGCTGCAATCCTGTAGGTGGAACAACAATGTGAACTAACCAGTACCCCCTGAGCTTGTGTCTCTCGCTGCATATGTAGCATATGTAGCAGAAGATGGCCTAATCGGCCATCTCTGGTAATAGAGGCCCCTTGGTCTAGCAAACTTCCTTGTGACCCAGCACAAGGAAGGCCTAGGCCAAGTAGTGGGAGTGGGTGGGTAGGGGATCAGGGATGGGGGGGGTACAGGGAACTTTCGGGATAGCATTTGCAATGTAAATAAAGAAAATAATAATAAAAAAAATTTTAAAAAAAGAATGTGTCATAAGTTGTCTTATGTCCATTATACCCTTTTTTAAGGAACATTTTTCCTGTACAATAGGTCTTTTGCAAAAATCTTGTGATTATATATGTTCATTAGACCTCATTTTAAGGAAATGTGGCAATCTGTACTGTATAATGCTATATCTATGTAAAACCTATACCAAGAAAACTTTACATGTTTATATGTTTTTTTTTACTCTGAATGTAGTTGTATATTATATTTGTATCTATCTGTACATAAATATTTGTTCAGAAAAATAAAAAATAAAAAAATAAAAAAATCACAGTAAGCCAGGTGTGGTGGCGCATGCCTTTAATCCCAGCACTCAGGAGGCAGAGGCAGGTGAATTTCTGAGTTTGAGGCCAGCCTGGTCTACAAAGTGAGTTACAAGACAGCCAGGGCTACACAGAAAAACCCTGTCTCAAAAAAAAAAATCATGGCAAAATTGTATTACCTAAATACTCTTGAGTATGCATGTACCCTGTATTGAAGTAAACCTAATAGGGTTAAGACCTTCAAATAAAATTAAGTTTTGCTTTCCCAACAGCGATGAAAACTGCTGCCAGTCACTATTTTCTAAAGAAAGAATTTGACCTACAATGTATGTTAATCAACCTAAATTGATTATTGAATTAAAGAAGAAAACACAGAAAGATAAAATATAAATAAATAGGACATCTAAGTGGAAATAAATTGAAAAAAAATATTTTTGATGGAAGACTAATGTTTTAGACTTCGGTTAATATGATTCAGGGAAGCTGTGACAGGAGTTCTAGATTCTGCAGCATCTGATTATCAGTTTTATGTGGTCCTGATGCAGAACTGTAGACACATGAGAACTTCCTAAGTGTTTCCTCCTGTGCTCTCTGCCTTTATAATCGGATGCCTCACTTGGCACTGACTTTGGGGACATTGCTACAATATCTAATAAGTGCTTCCTGAGAAGTTAATTCTTCACATTCTTCTGAAGCTCTAACTGCAAGTGGTATCACTTCACTTAAAGTCTACACACACACACACACACACACACACACACACACACACTGATAAGCATGGATATTGAACATGGCAGAGCCAAGGCTCCACAGACTGGCCAGAGACCTGGATGTTGAACCCAAATCATCTTAGGATTAGTGTATTTGTGGTTTGGATATAGTGAAAAGGTAAATTCACAAGACTGGGGTAGGGTTTAGAGGATTGATAGGGCATGGAGCACTACATCAGTTAATCTTCTACTGCTGTGGCAAAAGATCATGACTAAAGCAATTTGCAGAAGAAAGAATTTATTAGGGCTCACAACTACAGAAAGAAATAAGACCTTCACAACAGGAAACTTTGTCATCAAGGTATAGGGACTAAGAGGGTATAAAGCCTAGGGACTAAGAGGGTACAGGACATACATCTTAGCCTATGCTTGGAAGCACAACAGGGAGTCAGCTAAGTTTGGGTCACAATATTAGTGTAGGTATGCATTCAGATGTGTGTAAAGGCCGAAGACTGATGCTTGGGATCACTTGTGGATAGAATTAGTCTTGCAAGTCAGCTTGATGAAAGGATCTCCTGAATCTGTTTTCCAAGTGTAAAATTAGAATTAATTGATTAGAATTAATTAGAATTAATTGATCACTGTCATTTATGTGGATTAAAGACACTTGAATTCTGATCCAATTGTTTGGGCAGCAAGTACTTTAACTACTGAGAAAACTCCATAGCTCTCTCTCCTTTTTGTGAACTTATGTTTAACTTCAGTTATCTCTTACAGAGTCTGTTTATAGTTGCTTTATAATAGGTCTTCTGTATGTATTTATCCCTCCCACTTTGCCACTTTCATTGAGAATCCTCTCCACACAGAAAAAGTATACAGCAGGGGCTTGACAAGATCATGCACTCTGAGCTCAGAGAGCAAAGGTATCAGGGTGGCCTTTTCAGTTACAATAGTTAAGGAGCTGGTAAGGAGTGGGAATAAAAGATTCTGAGGGATTTTTCTAGAAGACACACTGGTTTCAAGTCAGGCTTTTAATTTTTGTCTAATTTGTTTTTCAACAATGTTTAATGTAGCCTAGACTTGACAAAGCAGATATATACAATTAAACAACATTTCAAAATCTTTATCATCTATGTCCATTTCTTTCCTTTTACATTGAAATATATAAAAGCCTGAAAAAATTTAATCAAGTTTTCAGTGTTGACTTGGTGATTTTACATCAACAAAACTTCAGCTTTTTTGAAATTTATTTTTACAGATAAAGTTCCTCGATATGTCTGACTACAAATTAGAGGTTATAAAAGTTAGTGATGGATATATATATATATATATATATATATATATATATATATATATATATTTTCTTTCTACAAATTACCTAATATTAAGGCACGATTATATGGCTCTCTCAGAGCCCTGCATGCATTTGAAGGCCTGTTGTCAGTGGTTGATAAAGGCAAACAATATATCTTAGTCACACTACATAGTGTGAGACAATTTTTAAAATTTATTTATTATTATTTTCTTTATTTACATTTCAAATGCTATCCCGAAAGTTCCCCCGCCCCTGCTCCCCTACCCACCCACTCCCACTACTTGGCCCAGGGCTTCCCTTGTGCTGGGTCATATAAAGTTTGCAAGACCAAGGGGCCTCT
>NC_034606.1:10602241-10628378 GCF_900095145.1 Mus pahari | reverse complement strand
GAAGGTTCACAGAGGCCTGGCATTCAGATCTGCCTCCTTGCTGAAGATGTAGACCCAAAACAGGGCCTGTCCCAGAAGATGTGTTGCCTCTGCAGTTTATTCACTCACCTGCACAGACTAGCCACTGAGGGACCCTGGATGCAATATGACTCTCTCACCTGCTCTGGCAGACAGAGCCCTCACAGGTGACCACCTTTCCTCTGGCGAGGAAGGTGCCCAAATTTCTGGAGCCCTAAACAGGGTCTGTCCCAGAAGTTAGATTGCTTCTGTCTGTCCGGAAGCTGTGTAGCTTCTGTAGTTCACACTCTTGCTAGCGCAGACTGGAGCCCAAGCAAACTGGAGCAAAGATGGCTCTCCTTTCGGCTCAGGCCTTTAGACTCCTCCCTGGTGGACACCCCTCCTTGGGCAGGAAAGGTGCCAGTTGACTGGAGCCAGAAACGGGACCCCCCCCTCCCAGAAGCTGCATCACTTCTGCAGGCCGCCCTCTCCCTGGCAGTGCACAGGAGCAAAGATGGCTCTCCTACTGGTTCAGGTCTTGAGACTGCTCCCATGCAGACACCCCTCCTCGAGCGGGAAAAGTGCTGGATGACTGTAACCAGAAACGGGATCCTTCCCAGAAGCTGTGTCACTTCTGCAGGCCACCCCCTCCTTGGCAGTGCACCAGAGCAAAGATGGCCCTCCTACTGGTTCAGGCCCAGAGATTCCTGCCGGGCAGACACCCCTACTTGGGCAGGAAAGGTGCAGGATGACTGGAACCAGAAACGGGATCCTTCCCAGAAGCTGTGTCGCTCCTCTGGCAGAGCACAGGAGCAAAGATTGAAACTATTTTTTCCAGAGGCAATGTCTCCCTTTCTCCACAACAAATGTCAGAGCTTCAGTTTCTATATCATTTTCAATTACTGGTTCAAGAATCCTAATTAATGCCTATTTGATACATGTACAGAAGGAGCTCTGTCCCGATTTATTTATAGTTCCCTATTTATTAATTAACCTGACTTCTCTTTTATATTTCTTGATTATGTAGGTTTGGATGATGGATCAAAATAGGGACTAAGTATGTAATTTTAAAAAATGTGTAAAGTTAATTCACTTTAAAATGTTTTTATATAAAAAGACAAGCATCATTTCAATGGTACTAGAAAATATAAAACACTATAAACTATTACCAAGACATTACAAAAAGCAGAAACAGTGATTTCCATTTAAAAGAAGGTGATTCTAATAGTGTCTCTAAATAATGAGGAAGACAGGGTCCCAACAAAACATCTCTTGTCACCAAATGAAGCTTCCAGTACTAGGACTGGATTCTGTCCAATTGAGTTGTTGGTCAAAAGGGTCCAATGGAAATCCCCAAACACCACAAGCCATTGCCAAGATAATCAGTCTATCTCCACAAACTGAGAGCAGGGTCCCAATGCTTCATATATCTTCTGCACAACTCACTGAATGTGGAGAGGTCTAGCTGATGTTGATATAGAACCTTTGCCTCTGCATTCTATTGCCTTTGGTAAAGAAGGGTACCCTTCAGGCTACCAAAAGAAAAATGTAAACACCAATCCAGGCACAAAACTTTTGAGCAATGCTCTGCACTGCCTGCAAAACTTGCTAGGGCGATGATGGCACAAAACTTGTGGAAGTAACCAACCAATGTCTGATTTGACTTAAGGCCAAGTCCACATGATTGAACTTAGACCTGACACTGCTTTGACAACCCAAAACCAGAGGCTAGATAGGCCAGAAACCTAGTTAAAACTAAATACTACTTGTCTAAAGTCAAACAAGTTAGTGACAAATGATTTTTCATGGTATTCTGTTTTATTCATAGATCAGTACCCTATTCAGTCATCATCAGTGAAGCTTTTTTTTTTCTGTAGCCAGTGAAACAAAACCAGAAACCCACATCCAGACATTATGTAGACAGTGAGAGAACTTTAAACACTCAGGTCTAAATGGGATGTCTCCATCAAATCTCTCTCCTCAGAGCTCAGGGAACCCTATGGAACATGAGGAAGAAAGAGTATAATAGCCAGAGGGAATGGAGGACACTAAGAGAACAAGGCCCTTTAAATCAACTGAGCAAAGCTCATATGAACTCACGGAGACTGAAGAAACAAGCACAGAGCCACCACAGGTCTGCACCAGGACCTTTGCATGTATTTTATAGGTTTCAGTTTAGCATCTTTATGGAACTCCCAAGTTCATGAACAAATGTGTCTCTGATTCTTGAACCTTCACTTGAAGCCTTTTTCCTTCTGTTAGGTTGCCTTGTCCAAGATCAATGTGATGGTTTTTGTGTAATCTTACTATATTTTATTTTGTTATGTTTTGTTTTTAACTCTTAGAAGCCTGTACTTTCCTGATGAGAGTCTGAAAAGGTGCAGATTCAGATGGGAAGGGATTGAGGAGAAACCGCGAGGAGCAGAGGAGGAGAAACTGTAATCAGGATAGGTTGTATAAGAAAGGGATCTAGCTGGGCATGGTGGCACGCGCCTTTAATCCCAGTACTCAGGAGGCAGAGGCAGGCGAATTTCTGAGTTCTAGGCCAGCCTGGTCTACAGAGTGAGTTCCAGGACAGCCAGGGCTATACAGAGAAAACCCTGTCTCCAAAAACAAACAAACAAAAGAACAAAAAAAAAAAAACAAACAAACAAAAACAAAAAACAAAAAAAGAAAGAAAGGAATCTATTTACAATAAAAGGGAAAAAAGGTTTTTTTTGAAAAAAATCTTTCTTGTAAATTTGTTTTTCTAAAATATTAGCATCTAATGCATCTAAAGTATTAGTTTCTACCACTATTCTGTATATATTGTAGTCCATTCCAGGTATTAAGGAAGAGCCCACACATAGAAAAGATGACTGCAAATTTTGAGACTGAGTTTATAGACTTTGGGCTTCTGTGTGGGTGTCAAATGGGAAATTTTTATAGTAAATCTATAAATTTCTAATTATAACTCTGGGTGTGTGCAGGGCATGACTGTTCAATTTCAGCCTAGATTGATGTCTCCTTTGTAAATGTTGGAGACTAGACTTGTATGTCAGTATTTTTGTCTCACTCATAAAACACATGTAGAGAAATCTACAAAATTGATGGTTGCATTGCAGTAAATTATTATTGATTTCCCTCAACTTATGAAAAATGTTTAAAGATTATCATCTTGACTGTGACAAGTGAGACTGGAAGGAGATTGCAAAAGATGAATTGTGTAGAACTCATTCAGAAGCAGGCATTGGGAGAAGATCCCATGTCTAAAATTTGGCACTGATAAAATTACTTCTCACTTTTTCTAGTAGAGATTAGACCTCCATTTGGAAAAGTGCGGGTATTTGGAATACAGATCTGAAGTCCTTTTCCATAGACAGACTGAATGTGATAACAGGACTCTCTGAAGCAGATCAATTAAAACAATCATAGGTACAGAAGAAAGACCTTAGGCTCTTGGCTGGAAACTTGAGTTATTAATACAGCTGGGTTTTTTTATCTGTGTATCCTAGTTTGCTTTCTGTTGCTATAATAAAGAATGTGACCCAAAGGCACTTGCAAGAAAAGGGTTTATTTGGTTTATATTTCTTTTACAGAGTTTATCACTGGAGGAAGATAGCTCAGAATCTTGGAGATAGCACCTGATGTAGAGACCACCAAAGGACAAAGACTGCTACTTACTGACTTATTCCTATGGCTTGCTCATCTTGTTTTCCTCAGATTATACAACCTGGGACCCTCTATCCAAAGGCAGCACCACACATAATGAGCTAGACTCTACCCCATATCAATCATAAATCAAAAAAAATGTTCATACAGTGATGGAGGTATTTTCTCAGTTGTGGTTCCCTCTTCCTGTATGAGCCTGGCTTGTGTCATGTTGACAAAAAGTATGGCATTGAAATTATTGAGTTTCTCTGAAATGGCTTCCTTATCTCTGAACTGAGTAAAATACATCTC
The DNA here is from genome assembly GCF_900095145.1 of Mus pahari. NCBI lineage: Eukaryota > Metazoa > Chordata > Mammalia > Rodentia > Muridae > Mus > Mus pahari. Next base: position 10,624,439 of record NC_034606.1, on the reverse strand, counting down.
TAGTCCTGTAGGAAGGAAAAAGGACAAATTACATAATTAGTTTGCCTAAAGCAAAATAATGCTGACCTAAGTTTCTCCACCTTTGCTTCTGCAAGAGCCGACATTTAAAATGTGCCCAGCGATCCAAATCAACAAATGAACAAAACAAGGTAAAATTTACCCTCTCAAACAAATCTTTCTGAGAACAGCAGCAAAGGGTCTTGACTGTGACAATATAATTAAAAGGAAAGAGAACACAGAGAGAAATCTGGGCCATGGATGAAGATGTAGAGATTTGGAAGGGAGGAGAGTATAATGCCTTTTCATTTCTTGTCTCTGATGGTGATTAATCTTGATGTTGACTTGATTTTACCTAGAATCAACATGTATCTGTGAGGGCAATTTTAGGAGGGGTTAGATGAGGATATGTGACCCTCCCTCAGAGTAGGTGACACCCTATGGTGGTGGCCTACATATAAAGAAATCTGAGGAAAATGCAATGTGGCTTAGTTGCTCACCTTCGCTTCCTGATGGTGCAATGTGCATTAGATTTTTCAACCTTCCAATATGGGCTGAAGACCAGCCATCCACTGGGAATTCTCCAGGTTTCAGAATCAGATCCCATCCACACTTATACACTTGGCAACTATGGAGTTCCCAGTGTTTCCTGTGTGTTAATGGCTAGTACTGGACTACCATAGAAATCAATCTAGTAAGTAGGAGTAGGTGGGCCTGGGTACCAGAGATTTTCCATGGAGCTCTCTGTCCAGACCTGGTGTGAGGGTTCCAGCAAAGGGAAGCAAATGCAGGCAGGGAGATGATGTCCTTGCCATCACTCAGTAACTGTGAGCTGTTCAGAACTGAGTCAGGTCAGGCTGTGAGGAGTGTAGCAGGACCTTAGGTGGCTCTTCAGAAGAAAAAAAAAAATCTCTTCCAAAGTGTTACTTACACACAGCTCTTGGAACAAACTCTTGGAACAAACGACTCAGATAAAGGAGTAGTTCTCACACATCTTTAATTCCCTGGATGGGTTTTTATACAGTTCTGGGGGTGACTCAGTGATCGACAGCAGGTACCTCTTATTGACTTGGACTGAGAGTTTGGGGAAAACCTTATTTGCATGTGGGAAAGCTTGGTGCTGCTTCTACATGACTGATAACCACACACCTCTCCTGTGGGGGCAGTGACTTGACAGGAACCAGGCAGGGGTCCAGGAGACATGATGGATGCCTTCCATCCCATGTAGGTGGAAATTACCATGAAACAATCCCAGTGGGATTCAAGACCTAAGCTCGACTGGAGACCAGGCTGTCTCTGTGTAGTCTGTTGCCCCACAGGAGTATATTTGTCTACGTTTAGTTTATACATCTGTTTTACACACACACACACACACACACACACACACACACATAATTTGTGGGTTAAAATGGTGTCTGGCATCTGATCTGCTACAGGGTTAGGGCCACTTGTGAAGGCAGGACTCAGGAAGTTTGACTACACATACCCCAAACTGCTTACCAGGTGGCCGACCAGCTGTGAGAAGCCATAGGACCCCCACACAGGGAGTGGGGAGGCACAGTCTGAGATCCCCGCGGACTGCTGGAGTTGGTTTGAACTCTCAGGCAAAACATACTCTGCTGGGTGTCATGGAAGAGCCAGCTCTGGGGTCCCTGGGCCTGCAAGGAGACCAAGGATGACAGGTTCTAGCTCTTGGGTGCCACAGACACCACTGGATGCCTCAGAAGAGCTGAGAATGAGAATGGAGTAGGGGCCTTTGGGGCTGGCAGGCAGCTGGCCTCAGTAGAGACCAAGACTGAGAACACAGAGAGGCCTCCCATGGGAGATTAGACATAGATCTACTCCATTGTTCCCCACGGGGGGTGGGGGGAGAGTCCCAATGAGAAGAGGTAGTCCATAGTTGTAAGGCATTTATTGTCATGTCGGGAAGGGAAACTAAAAGGGTAGGGTAGGAGAGGCAGGGAAAGGCAGAGAGAGGAAGAGAGTAGAAAAATAAGAGGTGGGCAATGGCTACATGGAGAGAGGGATGAAGGGAATGTGGAGAGAGGGGGAGCAAGAGGGTAAGAGGGAGAGGAAAGAGAAAGAGTAAGAGAGTAAGAGAGGGAGGAGGGGGCAAGCAGACCCTTTTATTGAGAGCCAGGTCTACCTGGCTGTTGCCAGGCAACTGTGAAGAGGAGCATACCTGGCTATTGCCATGTACCTGTGGGCTTGGAGTACAGACAGAATACCAAGGGTTGCCCTATGTGACTGATGGCCACAGAATTATGGAGCTGAGGCCTCATGTCAAGATCCTGGTGTCTGGGGGCATAACTAACAGCCTGCTGTCTCTTGCAGGAACATCTGCTGGGTCTCCGGGGTTTAAACCTATTTCAACCAGAAAATAGGCTGCCTTTCACAGTTCAACATATATTCATTCTACATACTCTAAATGTGTATGTATTTATATACTCTTATACACACACACACACACAAAACCACACATACATACTTCATTTCATTGGTTTTGTTCATCTGCAAAAGTCTAACACACATTTTCTTTGTAGGAAAAGAAATAGAGGTATGTGTATGTGTATTTGTGCGTGCATGTGTCCATAAGTGTGTGTGTGTGTGTGTGTGTATTTGAGTGTGTGTGTGTGTGTGTGTGCGCGTGCACGCGTGTGTGCTGTCTGTCTGTCTTGGTTAACTAAGTATACCCTGAAAATGTTTCAGTATTCCTTCTTATTTTGTATGTCTCCAGACTGCTCGTAGTTTAAGTTGAACATGAATAATAAGCCAGGATTATAGCTCAAAATTGTAGATCAAGACAAACCAAGTAGGTCTACAGTAGGTTCTTATGCCCTTGTCCTTCCTGCCAAAAAGATCATGACTTTGACATTGGCAATATATCAATATATATATATTTGGAAAAGCACTTGAAAGATCAATTTAAAAAATGATCTCATATTTGCTGTGTATTCAGAATGATACAGTGACTTATGTTAGATTGCTGGCAAGTGTTTCTCATCATAAAAGGGTTGCATTTTGTAGGAGTAGATACTGAACATGCTGCTGATAAATTAAATTCTGACAGCAATGAAAAAATACCATTTATTTGAAGTCAAAAGCCAATGAAACACTTTTGCAAATCACATATGTTAAATAAAGATTCCCCTTCAAAATTTCTAGAAATTGGTACACTTCCTATGTAATTGTTGGATGATAATAGTATATCTTTCTATATTTGGATTATAGGTTTTCTTAGAAACGGACTATTTTAAGCAGAAAATACAAATATAGTTTTCAAACCACTGTTCTTAGTATATAATTTAACTTGAGTGGCAAATGCATTTAATGATATATTTTAACAACTTTTCAATTGTAGAATAATTATCTTTCCTATTTATAAAGATTTAGGAAACTGCAGTTCAGTGTAAAATACTTTAATATGGTTATAGTAGGGTCATCATGTTAAAATCTACTAAGAAAATCATAAAATTCCTATTGTAACCAATGAAGAATGCAATTTCATATAATGCAATTAATAGTAATTTATATTTATCTTGAGAACTAGGAGAAGTAATATCAAAGAGCTCCTAAACTGCCATTTTTCAAAATAAATTTTCATCAGAAAAATTGCCAACAACAATAGTAAAAATCAGAACCACATCTAAACTAATGGGAATTGAAAAAGAACAAAAATCACCTACTATTCACTGAATGAAAGTAAGAGCAAACTGACTATCGCACCCACAGCAACACTGGAATGGCTAGGTAGACTGAAAGGTGCAACAGGCAACTATAGCTGCATTGTAAGGGAAGGTATTTGAAGATATTTGAAGGGAGGTGTGAGAAATTTCTAATATACTGGAGTAACATAGTTTTTATTAATTTTTTTTAAATTTTGTGCCCCGGACCAGCCTCAGTCAGGTCCCCCTCAATCTGCGGGAGAACTCAGGGTTCCAGACAGGTGGGCGATGGAGTTGGCAATGAAAAGGGGGTGACAAACAGACAGGAGAAAAGGGAGTGTCGATCTGAATGCTTTGTCTCAAAGCAAGCACCAGTCTTATAAGTGACTTTTACACAAAACAGAGGAATGCGTACTAAAAGCTAACAGGAATTAACTGGGATAAAAATCAATGTTAACAACGGATCAAAAGCAGCCCCACCTAAGGTTAGCTTAATCTTAGATGTCAGGGGCAAGGGCTTCGTGTCCTTGCCGTAGTTCCTATTCTAGTCTATTGTATAGTCCACCTTCCCCCTAGGCCATTGTAATTCCTGTATATGGGCGTAACTCAATTATCTATAGTTCTAAGTGTCTACTCTGGTTCCTCCTTAGACCACAACCTTCCTTCTTCCTAGANAATGGTAAATTCCTGCATATGGGAGTAGCTTGCCCTGAGATTTCTAACTCTATGTAGTAGATAGTAATGCCTGATTTCTTTCACTATTTCTCTTACAATACTAGAGGCAAAATCAGAATGTCACTGAATAGGTGACATTCTTACTGAATTCAAAGCCAGTCCCAGTCTCTTTCTGCTCTGTCTCTATCTGTCTGTCTGTCTAGATCTCTGTCTTTCTTTCTGTCTCTGTCTATGTCTGTCTCTGTCTCTCTCTTTGTCTTTCTCTCTCTTTCTCTGTCTTTCTGTCCCTTTGTCTCTTTGTCTTTCTCTCTTTCTCTGTCTCTCTCTGTCTGTCTCTCTGTCTCTGTCTCTGTCTCTCTCTCTCTCTCTCATATGATAGCAGAGGAAGATGTAAAGCGCTCTCAGTCACTGCTCTAATACCATGCCTGTGTGCTTCCTGCTTTGATGACCCTTGAAAACTATAAACAAGCCTGCAATTAATTTTTTTTAAATTAAGAATTGTCTCTCTTTTTTTTTCTTTTTTTTTTCTTTTTGGTTTTTCGAGACAGGATTTCTCTGTGTAGTCCTGGCTGTCCTGGAACTCACTTTGTAGATCAGGCTGGCCTCAAACTCAGAGATCCACCTGCCTCTGCCTCCCAAGTGCTGGGATTAAAGGTGTGCGCCACCACACCCAGCTAAGAGCTGTCTCTTAACAGCAATAAAAGTGTAACTAAGACATTTGCATATGGCAGTAATATCGTGGTTACATATGACAATAATATAGGTACTATTTCATATGACTATCACATAGCTACTATTGTGTACAGCAGCAATGTAGTCATTTCATATGACAATAATTACTCTCTGCTGAGTCATTCAAATTTTTACTGCAAAATGAAATATGGATAGTAGTAAAACTTAGAATGAACTTTTGAAAATCTCTTTTCAACATTTAAGTTTGTATAAAATAGGCCAACAAACATGACACACTAAAGAAAGTTATTACCTCCTATAAATTAGCAACAATAGTACTAACAACAGTAATTTCTTTTACTCCTATCTTCATAACTTGAAAACACTGAAAATCTCCTGAAATTTTCTCCTTATAAGCTGAATCTTTTCACAATAAATAACAATCACACTAATATAACATGTTTGTGTTATTTGCCTGATCTTCTGGGTCCATTTGTTTCTTTTGAGGCAGAGTTTTATATAGCACAGGCTGTCCCTAAACTCAGCAGCTGCCTCTGGAGTTCCTAGGATTAAAAAAGTGGACACTGAAGTTATGCAGGAAGACTGACTCTTTGCTTACTTGCTGTTTGCAGAACTTCCCCTCCCCTCTGGTCTTTCCTGAAGCTAACACAGGGTTTCCCTCCCCTCCCCAGCCTTTCAGAGAGGACACGATCTGGTGCAGGAATATTGCTATCCCCATTTTCATAGAGACACTCCGCTGAGGCTGGCTCTCTCACTGATAGATGGCTAAGCACTTCCCAGTGCAGCTGGCGCCTGTCCTTGGGAAGAGCGGAGACATCCTTGAAGAGATAGGGTCTTGCATTTGGGCCATGAGAGGAGGGTGATCAAATGTCCACAAACAGCTGTGGCTAGTTATAAAAACACAGTAGTTCCTGATAACACCATAAAGTTACTTCCCAGGTCAGAAGAATTCCCCCTTCCATTTGCCTGATTCTGTTCCATGGCTTAAGCAAACAATATTGTGCTTAAAAGATGGCATCCTTTGGCACCTCCTATGTCTCCCAAAAATAAAAATAAAAAATAAAAAACCTGATTATGCTTGTATAAAAATGCCAAAACCTCTAGGCACGGGGTTGCACTCCTGTCCTGCACAGTGGGAAGGTTTACAATCCGAGTTTGACTGAAATTAATAAAGACTCTCTTGTTTCTCTCCATCAGGCCAGTGGTTCTTAGAGTTCTAGGGATCCCATGGTGACCCAGACACAACAGGCATCAAACCAGGTTTATGCAGTGCTGGGTATGAGATCCATGGACTGAGACTTCCAAAAGCTAGGTAAGCCCTGTGCTATGTCTCCAACCCAGTGTGTGATTCTGTCCTTTGTTTTTTTAAGACTGTGGACACGAGACTGTGGACACGTAGGCAATGAATCGAAGTTATTGGAAACCTCTTACCACTAACTGTTCTACTCACTTTGATAAATTTCAGTATTTGCCTTGATTTTGTATTTGAACTTCATTCTACTCTCCTCAGTTGCTAGGCCAAGTCTCTTAAACTTGAACCAGAGAACCACATGTTATACTCTTTCATGTGTTTAAATAAACCAAATTATATCCCCAGTCTGCCTCTGACGTTTTAGACACAATAGCCTGGCTTTAGATACCTAGCTTTAGAGGTAAATGTAGAACCTGGTGATTTTACTACATTTGTAATGTGGAAATAATGCTGAGATAAATGTTCTAATTTCTATCTATTGAAATTGTTGAGAAATGGTGTGTGTGTGTGCATGCATGCGTGTGTGTGTGTGTGTGTGTGTGTGTGTGTGTGTATGTGTGTGTATTTTAGGGTTTTTTTCTTAATGCTGACAACTTTCTATCCAAAATGGTTATACTTACTTATATTTATGGCTCTTTAAGAAGGTTCTTGTTTTCCATGCCATTTCTCTAACTGCTAACTTTCCCAACACCTAACTCTATTTTTATATCTTTGCTCTCTTTGGAAAATTACATCAATAACTTCTATCCTTTACCCTTAGCTCATCTTCTGATGATTTCATAACTTAATTACTGGATTTTCTGTGCACATAGTATCATATCAACATCTCTACAAAGGACTTCAAAAAGAAAGTCCTCCAGATTAGTCCTACTTTCAACATTGTCATTTATTTTCACTGAATTTTTGTTATCAGCATAATATCTTACTAAATTCCCACCCACATTTTCAAAAACTAATATAAAACCCACAAGTTGTTCCCCAGCAACCAACTCCCTTCATTCTTCTCCTACACTGATTATCTGTAGTCTTATCTATTTTTTTCTAGCTCTACCTAATATCATTCTCTTTATCTCTATATTTTTACTCACAGAAACAAAGATTTAATTGCCCTGCATTTCATGTTGATTCACTATGTTTTCCTGTAAAGTTATAGTATTCTTAATAACTACATGGAGATCATAGTTCTCCTTTGGAAATCATCTATAAATACTTTAGTTTTAATACAGATGCTGAAGGATATAAGTAAAATTCATTTAAGGAAGGTTAGGTGTACACTTGCTGGAGAAAAAACAGTCATAGATATTTTCTATACTCACTATGAAAATGGATTTTTATACTCCTGTGTATTTACCCTCCATGTGCCTTATCCCATGAAGGTATCTCAGGAATATTTTCTAATTTTATGCAAAGGCCATGGCTTCTAATACAGATTTACTTTCATTTAATAAAACATTTGTCTGAGGGCTGGAGAGATGGTTCAGTGGTTAAGAATGGCAGTTGCTCTTACAAAGGTCCCAGGTTCAACTCCCAACAACCACATGGTAGCTCACATCCATCTTCAAAGTTAGCTCCAGGAGATCCAACTCCCTCTTCCAGCCCCCACCCACTATACATATATATATATATATATATATATATATATATATATATATATATATATATATATATAATGTAAAATCAAGTAAATGTTGGTAACTTTAGAATTTACTTTCTTTCATTAAATTAAGGAGGTTAGCTGCAAATCTTGCCTTTATCTTTATACCCACACTATTCTTTTCTGAGTAGAGGATGAAAAATAATTTCTGAGTAAAAATGTTTTTCTATGTCAAGGTTGACTTCTCCTCCTAGTTCACCTCTTTAGCGCCTAGTGAATGTTAGTTAGTTAGGGTGATATTGTTTTTCCTCATCTGCTTGCTGTAGCTGAATGTGTACCTTTTGATCGAGAGAAACATTTTTACCTTTATGAGTTCTTCAGTCATTTCTTCTACTGAGAGGAAGGGTGGCCCACTGGCTGGGCTCATCCCCACTATCCTGCTATTGCTGTTGTAAGTATTGATCACTTTAGCATCTATACAGATGCACTTTCTACTACTGTAACATCTTAATCACCTCTCTTCCAAGTAATTTGCCTTCCATCATAGTTCTCCTTCCTTCCTTCCTTCCTTCCTTCCTTCCTTCCTTCCTTCCTCCCTCTCTCTCTTTCTTTCTTTCTTTCCTTCTTTCCTTCCTTCACCCCTTCTTCCTCCTTTCTTCTCTCCCTTTCTTTTTCAAACTTCACATTTATAATTTATTTTTTGCAATATAATTTGGGGGGCATGGGAAAGATCTCAGGGAGAGTGGCTGGAAGTTGCTGGAGGAATGAAAGTGTGTGAAATGATGTAACTCAATGAAAATTATTTTTTTAAAATGGAAGAAATATTTTTCTGACCAAAATGGAATGGATTTTTAGATTTGTCAAACAAATAACCATGAAAAGGAGTCAATTTTTATTGTTCTCAAAGTTCTACAATTTTGAATTGGGTCTCCATATTTTCATTAGATGATAAAGTACAGATACTTAATTAAATACAATTAAATAGGAAAATGAATAGATAATACTATTCTGTATATTTATGTTTGTTTGGTGTGCATATGAATATATACATGTATGAGGATAGACTTGCACATAAAGGTTCACATTCATATGTGTGTAGCAGACTGAGATTGACATCGAATATTTTCCTTCATCACTTTCCATCTTATAAATGAGGCCAGGTCTCTAACTGAACCTGGAGCTCATGAATTTGTTTAGTCTGGTTAGCCTGCTCATTCTGGGGGGTCCTGCCTCCACTTCCCACTTTCAGGTAGGTAACCATACCAACCTCGCTTTAATGTGGGCACTAAAACCTGAACTCCTGTCCTCATACTTGCTGGAGTAAGCTCTTTACCTAAGTCTGAAGTGGGTATTATTCTTATTCATATGTTTCATAACTGAGAACATAAAATCGTTGCACTGGAATCTCCACAGGCCTTGATTTTATGAATTCTATTAGTCCTATTTTACAACCTGTCTCTTCTCAAAATTAAACAAAATTCTAAGAAAGACTTTTTCCTTACCATTACCTTTACCTTTTGCTATTTTCCACAGAACTAATGTAATTTAATTTTAATAAATGAATCGCTATAGCTAGGTCAACTACATAGGACTACTCTTCAAGCAAAACATTTTATTATATCATTGGAATTCTACTGAGACCTAGGAAAAATTGCTAATACAACATTAAAATTTAATGCATTCTGTGAATCCAAATCAAATATATATCTTTTTTATTAAAAGAGTTACTAATCCTGACTCACAAGTAGGTACTTAATAAAATTTTTAATGGTGGTACATGTTTTGAGGAAAATTTAGATTGGTCTGATAACAATTGTGTTTTTTTTTTTTTTTTAGAAGTATCTTGAGAAAAGACTTATAGCAACCTATAATTTTAAGTTCTGTTTCTCTTCCAATTAATGTAAATAACAGAATGTATTTTTCTATATATATGAATTTAGTTTATGTCTAACTCTTTCTAGCCAATGCAGTTAGTAATATGTTCAGGACATCAATACTTTTTGGTCTTTACCTTCAAGTTTTTTATCTTGATTTTATGAGGCTCCTCTCTCACTTAATAGCTTCCTAGTTCTTTCTTTATCTAACACAGGCCTCCAGGAGTACATGATCTGTTTCTTTCCAAGTCTTTCATGCTCCATGTTCTAATGATCATTCTGAATATTAATCCTTCCCATCCCACTCAGCTCTTTTTCCATGAGCAGTAAATCATGGAAACTGAGAAACTGTGTCACAAGACTGTCTTTCAGCAGTAAAGTGCAGTAGGAAGGTGGCTGCAAGAACTGTAATTCAGGGCTGGAGATATGACTCAGTGGTTAATAGCACTGACTGTTTTTCCAGAGGTCCTGAGTTCAACTGCCAACAACCACATGGTGGCTCACAACCATCTGTAATGGGATCTGATGCACTCTTCTAGTATGTGTCTGAAGACAGCTACAGTGTGCATATATAAATAATAAATAAATAAATCTTTTTTAAAAAAAAGAATTGTAATTCAGCTTGAGTGCCATATTTGAAATTTAAAGCAAGATCATGCTACATTTTCAGGGCCAAGAATAATTTTGAACAAAGAGATTAGGAAACCTCTGGAATAGAACTCACTTCCACAGCTCTGAGTATAACAACTGATGGGGAGATGCTATCCAGTAAAACTATGCCATCACAGAAACAACAGCCTCAGAATTAGAATAAAGCAATTAATGGGAAACTTAAAAAAAAAACACACATACAACAGGATGAGGAATTAATGCTGTTGTTTCAAGAGCAAAGTAATTTGATAGAATCATGTTTGTGAAATGAGTTCAGGGGCTGCTTGCCAGCACAAACTATAATGTCAATATAATTCATTCATTCCACAGTTTAAGTAGTGTTCTATTAGATTTAGTTTTATGTGTGTGTGTGTGTGTGTGTGTGTGTGTGCTACAATGAAGAATGAATAAGTAACTGCCCTAGTTTCCATCAAGTTTTCACTTAGATGGGAAATGATATAGCTCATTAAATTACAAAAGAGAGAAGTGCAATTACACTTTGCTTAAGTGATTAAAAATCAAGTAATTATGTAACAAGCATGCAGTTTTCATTGTTTATTTTTTATTGTGATTGCGTGTCATTTTTAATATTTGAAACGGCAATATACATGGTTCCAAATGTATTTTTTTATTAAAAGAAATACTTAGCAAGTTGTCTGATGATTTCTGTTTATAGTTATCCTACTCCAAAGAAGCACTCCAACAAGATGATAACACAAACTTTTGGGGAAGGTGGGGGACTCTCTTTTGAGACAGGGTCTCTTCATTTAGCCCTAGCTGTTGGAAAACTCAATCTATGGGCCAGGCTGGCCTCAAACTCAGAGATCCACCAGCCTCTGTCTCCTGAGCGCCGAGGTTAAAGGCGTGCACCCCCACATGCAGCTAAGTAGCCCCTTATACTAGTACATTCCATGCTCCCAGAGATTCTTTTTGCAAATAAGCAAATACATTATGAGTTTCCTTTTCAAAAAGTCTGATGTTCCAAAACACACATGTTATTTTGTCTATTGTTTTTAGTAATGATTCTTTTTGACATGTATACAAGTAAAACTTCATTTTTCTCTTTCCTACTTCAATTTCAGGAAAGACATATAGAAGCTAGTTATAAATAGACAAAAACACAAGAGAAATATAGGATTCATGTTGACTGAAATTAGTGTTTAAATAAAATGTATTATTTTTTGGTTATATAGCAACATATGTGAAATTTCAAAGGGTCTTTGTTTTATTTGTTTGTTTGCTTTCTTTTCTGAGATAAGATTCATTCTATACATCCTGACAATCCTCTTGGCTACCTTCAAGAGGGTTACAGGTTCAATCCTCTTGGCATAGCTACCTGCAAGAGGGTTACAGGTTCAAAAATGTCATTTTATGTCCCACCCTGACCTCAGGCTTACTATGTAAAAGAAAATGACATTGAACTTCTGATACCTACTTTCTCTAACTCCCCAGTTGCTAGAATTAGATATTTACCACCAAACTCAGTTTATACTCAGCTAGAGTCCATAGTCATTTTCTCGTGCACTTTACAGATGGTCACTTAAATGTCACACAGTGATAGCATAAATGCAGAATAACTCAATAATTAGTTTATTCTACCATGAAAAATAAAACAAATATACTGTACTAAAAAGTCTGGGAGTTTTTGTTTGGTTTATCTATTTTTTGAGACAAGATATTTATGTTTTAGATTAGTCTGAAATCCACTATACAGAGTAGGCTAATCTCAAACTCATAACCTTTCTACCTCAGAGTAGTAAGGACTTTATATGTATGCATCATAATTCTTTAATTTCTATGTAATCATGCTTAATTTCTATGTCATCTAAATTTACTACCAACCAATTCTATAATAACAATCTGCCATCCATTACAACATTATTATAAAGCTATTCCTAGGGATCATTCAGTTTAGGTAATGAAGCTGCTAAGTTAAACAAAATTACTTTTTTTTTTTGGTTTTTCGAGACAGGGTTTCTCTATGTAGCCCTGGCTGTCCTGGAACTCACTCTGTAGACCAGGCTGGCCTCGAACTCAGAAATCCACCTGCCTCTGCCTCCCAAGTGCTGGGATTAAAGACGTGCACCACCATGCACAAAATTATTTTTGCTTTACTCTTAATATGTTAATATTTTGTGTAAAAATGTATATTATTATTGAATAACCGATTTTATTGTTCTCATTCTATAGAAACTAGTCATACAAAACTACCGGGCTAAAATACCTTGAGATAATCTCACATTCAGTAAAAGTTCCTTCTAATTCCAAACTCTATTTCTGGCTATGCTCATTAATGTTTGAGCTTTGCTTTTCTTCTTTTTTTTAAGCAGTTGCTCCTTTTACCACTGTGCTCACCCAACGCATGGACGTTAGAACATACCATTTAACTGTGACGGTCAGAGACACTGACACAGTGAGGTTTGGAGGTCGCCCCTGCAGGGTCTACCTTTCACTGAACAGAGACGTTTCTTTATTGAATAGCCAGACTCAGCTGATAATAATGCATCTCTTGGAACAGTCTTTCTGCTCACCTTTGCTTTTCACTACCTGACATTTTTCTGTGGTCCACCATCATGATTTTTTTGTCATTGGTCCATCATCATTTTCTTCATTAAACCGTTGGTATTTACAGAACTTTTGGAGAAAAATTGAATAGTTTCCTTAGGGTTGCTCATTCAAGTTTGACAGATTCTTTCTTATCTGGTCATGCCAAGCCCAAACATGGAGATAGTTGGAGATTTGTTAAGAGATCTGTTGCTTGTGAGCTGCTTCTTATCAGTGTCTGGGATGTTTCTTCCTGATGTTCATCTCCCGTGACATCTCCAAATCCTAGCTAAAGTAACTCCAATCTGCGGCCAGCTGCCATTTAGCTTTCCCATGTGCCTGTTGGCAACACGCATGGCATCCTTTCTGTTGTCAGATTGTTTACCCAGACCAGCAAATCCCCAACAGGGGCAAGGTTAGTGGGTACTCAGCATTCACTTCTCCCAAAATCTGGTTTGGGCTGTACGTCTGTTGTCTGAGCCTGGACTGGGTCTGCTACTTCAACACCAGTCAAACCCTATATTCAAGTTTTCATTGACTCTGCTGTAGCCCTGGAGTCTGTAGAATAGATGTTGTTTCGTAGGTGGAAGGTTAACCATCTCCAGAGATTGCAGCTATCTCTGGTCATCTCACTACTCTAAGTGTAATGGCTGATAAACTTAGCTTACTCTTGAGGATGAACTTGTGTGAGTCATGCTTTGGCCTGTTAATGCTGTTCTAGTTGGAGGCAGTTGTTCATGTTAAATCTCCACAGGCAAGTCCTTAACACCAGCCTCTCTTGCTCTTCATGTCTGTATTTTTCCTCACCAGAGTCAGCTTTCCAATCTCGAAGGATCTCCTCTCATTTTTTAATAGCTATAAAGGTTCAATTTCCTTTTGAAAAGACACTTGGATGATCACTGTGCTACTGTAATGGATATACTATTTCATACTTATACAAGCACATGTGTGTGGTAACTTTCAAACCTAGACAAATGATCTAAAACTACACATGCTTGTAATTTTTATAGATGGTATTAATTATCCATGAGAACCTTTCCAACGGAACAGTATAAGAATGTTTGGAAGGCATATATTTTCTGAGTTAGTTTTTCTAGCTTAGTCTAAAAATTTTCTTGTTAAAATATAGTAAATTCAGCTGGTTTGCACTCTTGGAACCCAGGCCCCGATTACAATTACCATTTTTTCACTGCAAGATAAATAGAATGGTTGATTCAGTATAAGACATTAAAAAAAAAAAATCAAGATGATTCGGGATTTAAATGATTTCCAGGAAAAATAAGTAAGAATGCTGTCCAAATGTTTGGGATTCCATTAAACAGTAGAATCAGATTAAATGGGCTGGTATAAGCATGTGACAATTTAAATGGACAACCTAGGTCCAGCTAGCACCTCACCACTGTTAATCAGTGGCAGGATTGATATACATTCCCAACTTAGAGACAGGGAGCACTCAGTCAGTTCTTTTCAACACCTTGACTAGTTATGATTGTGTATTAACCACCACTTCCTGCAAAAGAGACGCTTCTCTGAGCAAGACTGAGATATCACCAATCTATTGATGTGAATATGGATATTTAGAAGTTAGATAACAGCATGAACATTTAGCTAAACAATAATAGTAGATTGCCTCTCAGTGACATCCCAGCCATAGGTTTTGACCAGATTTTCAGTATTTTCTAATTTTATAACTAGAAATCAATTGGTTATCCTGGTCCCACCACCATCAGGCTCAGTGAACGATGTGGAAGAGGAGAGGAATCTAAGTGTTAGGGCAGGTGGGGGTGCTGTTGAAGGCTGGTCTCTGGACACAACTTGGCTGTTTTACACAAGAATTCCTAACAACTGTGGTCACCTGAATAAAACCTAGACAAGATGAGGTGAGTCAGTCTTCCAGCAGAGATGTAGAATGATATCATGAGGCTCCACCCCATCTGAGTAGCTATTGGAAGATTAATAGCTTCTGGGGAAAGTGTTGTGGGCACTGGTAGGTTGCTGATAGTCCAGTGGATGGTTCCACACTCATTTGCATTATATATATATATATATATATATATATATATATATATATATGACAGAGAGAGAGAGAGAGAGAGAGAGAGAGAGAGAGAGAGAGAGAGTCTAGTATACACATATGCACACACACACACAGGGAGACATAAAGGAGGGAAGAAGAAATGTTGAGGGCTCTAGTAGGGAGAATGGAGGGATAGATATGATCAAAATACTTTGAATATGTGTATGAAATTCTCCATGAATAAATAAATATACTATAATATACTTTTGAAAATAAACTTTGGGGATTGAGCAGTTGGTTCAGCCATTCAAAGCTCTTGTTCCTCTTAAAGAGTTCTTTTGTTTAATTCCCAGCACCCATGCCACAGGCACATGTAAATCCCAAGGGATCTGAAACATTCCCTTAACCTTCATGGGTACCAGGAACTCACATGGCACACATACATACATGCAGGCTAAATGCCCATCACATAAATAATAAAACTGGTAAATCTTTAAAATAATTAAAATATAAAAATTAACTTTCCTAGTCCCCATGATTGACATGACCCTGTTGGTTTGCAATTACCTTGATTGTCTCTCATTGTTTCATTATTTTTCTTGGGTAATGTGAGGTTATAATTGCTTTAATAAAGGTTTAGAAATTCATAACAAATGGATGCAGCAATATGTGTGAGGAAGGTTGGACATGTTTCAAAGTAAAGGTCTTTTTCCTTATTACTGTTATTATTCTAATGGCTAATCATTGTGATGGAGATTTAAATGACCCAAGAGTTAAATCCAAACTTAAGTTCATTTGCAAAATAACTAATCCATCAAGCTGATATTCTTTTTAGTATAAGGAATGGTATGTGTGAAGAATTTAAAACTGGATGGATGCCACCCTAACTGCATTAGAAAAGACATTAGTCAAACATTTGTGGAAAACCAATGACTGGTACTCACAATTTGATTTTTAAATACATCCAATATCTTAGAACAAAAATATAGAAAAATAGTTTTACACATTCGCATGATTTATTTTCTAGATAATAAAGACTGGACAATGGAAATAAAAATTAAGTAGTCTGATTTAACAATCTTAACTGTTCAAGTTCTAAAATGGTGCTAAAACTGATCTATTCATGATTTATAAAGACTACATAACCAATATCACCAAAAACCAGAAATATTTCCAGTGAATTTAGGTTAAGATTAATGTAATCAAAAAAAAAAAAAAACAATACAATGTGGCAATCAAAAATAATACAATGTGAAAATGAACTTCAGTATAAAATATAACATTTAACTTCATTTATTAAGGAAAAACAATGAAGTAGGCATTACATTTTTAGAAATAATGAGGCATATTTATAAAGTATTTATATTTTGTTGAACATAGACCAACTGGACTAGAATCTTAGGTTAGGACTTTTCAAAATAATGTTTTTTATTTAAAACACATCATTTGTATGTATATGTCTTTTGTGTGTATGAAATGTATATGTGGGTACCATGGAGGGTAGCTGAAAGAAACAGATCCCTTGGAGATGGAATTTAAGGCCATTGTGAACTGCTAGAAATGGATTCTACTAATTTTGGAAGAGCAGAAGTTGCTCTTGACTTCTGAGCCATCTTTCCACCCCTGTGGATTCTCTACATAAAATACGCAAAGAGAAAAATGCCCCCAAATCCCTGGATTCTGGTAGGAAAAGAAAGATGTTTCAGAGTTTCAGTAACAGGGGACCTATGTAAAACCTATACACATGTTTTATGGCTCATGTTCTAATTTTTATAAGCTACAACATTTATATGCAGCAGGTAGAAAAGGACTGAGAATGATCATTTCCTTAATTTTGACTAAAACTTAAACACACACACACACACACACACACACACACACACACACTCACACAGCTTTAGGGCTAAAGGCTCATTTAAAAGACTTTGGCGATCAGCCATACTGAACAAGTCATAATGCCTTTATTTATGTGGAATTCTCTTTTCCTCTTAGCATTTCCACTTGTGCCTTCATGACCTTGCATTAAAGAGATGGGAGAGGATCTCTAGAGCTGTGAAACCTAGCTTCAGGTAAGGAAGTCCTCCCTTTCCTTTGTATTCAGCATCCAGTGGTCCTTTGCTGCTTGTGATAAAATGAAGAATGAATATTTTGGAAAGTATAAAACCAATGCTAGTTCCTGTGGCGACTTCTCAATGTCATGCATAGGAAGACTTCTTCTGTTCTATGTGGTTTTCTCATGAGCTGATCTGCAGGTGAAGCCAATGCATGGCTCCTTATGACCCTTCTGGGATTCTTTCCAAATAAGTTGAGGAGGTTATTCTCAAACTGCTTGTTTGACAAGGAGGTTTAGATTCTTTATAGGTTGTGGCATGAGTTTGTGGAAACAATAACACTCAGAACCAAGTGCATTTGAAGGACTCTGGTTTCTTTCTTGCATGAGAATATAAAATGTTTTCTCTGTTTTATACCTATCTAGAAGAATTTTGATTATAACTTATGAGCAAATATTTTATTCTTCTCATTTTCTGCATAGTATGCATAATTACAAGTACATGTTTTTCTGATCTGATGCAGTTTCATAGAGATATTTGGGTAGAACCATGGAAATTAATGAAAGCATTTGAAGTGTGTGTGTGTGTGTGTGTGTGTGTGTGTGTGTGTAGTGATGCTAATGCTCACACAGTTGCACGTATCTAACACATGTTTAGGATAGGGCATCTTAATGAATCTCGAGCTCACTATTTTTGTGAGACTGGCTAATGCCCAGCTTATATGCGATAGATGTGTGCCACTATGTGTGGCTTTTACATCGGTTCTATGATCTGAAACTAGGTACTCATACTTGCTCAGCAAGCACCTTACCTACTAAATCTTCTCTCCCACCCACAAACATAATGCTGTGTTTTAGTAATGCATCTGTCAAGCAGGGCAGTATGAACACTTCTTCCTTGGACTACAAATAGACATTACCAGGTTCTCTATCTCCTGTTTTCATCAAGTTCCAACATGACTCCTTTTTGTTTGTTTGTTTTTTCTCACTTGTGTCTTAGTAAGCATATTCATTAATTCATTCTAAAGATTAACCCGGTCTGTTTCTTCAAATTATTTGTCCTTTCACACCTCCTTGTAGTCTGTACAATTTTCTGCCTTTCACCTACTTCTTTTTAGGTATAGTACACAAAACAGTGAAGGAAACATGTGTGTGTGTGTGTGTGTGTGTGTGTGTGTGTGTGTGTGTGTGTAGTTTTGTTTCCCAGACATATTATGTTCTGGTCTATAGTTATTCTTTATCATTTATTCTTTCTTTTGCACTCTGATAACTGACTACCTAACTCACAGACATAATCTCATTTTTGTCACTAAACAATAGTCTCTGTGCCCCTCCCCCAGCCTTGAGCAGTCTAAAGAAACCCCAATGGTCTGAAGTCATTGCTTTTGTAATTTCCTACCTTCCCTACTGGATCTTTGAGGAGTTGACCACCTGCTGAACTTGCTTTGTAATTCAATCCAGCAGAAACAAAGGATGGGTCTATGGGTTTTGCCTATATAAATGCAGAGCTGGAAATGAAACTTTGAGCCTCGATCAGAAACCTTTGTCTTGGCTTCATCCTTCTCTCACCAGCTCATTCTTTTCATTTCCACTTCAGGTACACCCAGTTTATCCATGGCTGCTGATACAGGTGGCACCTAAACAAGGTGACTGAACGTGAGGCATGGGTGGGTGGGGGTGGGAGATCAACTGAGAAATGTTGCCTTGTTGGATCCACAGAAAATGGAAGAAGTAATGGTATCTTGCATGGTGGTAAGCAACAAACAGCATCAATGCTAATGCTGGCCATAAATTTCATCCTTTGGAGGCTGTTGTTATAGGAGGTGCATTAAAGAAAGGATACAGGCTACACTGAGACAGTCTCAACCTGATCTCACCTAGGGGTGTGACAGCGCAATTCAGATGGGGGAATTCTATAAAGGCATTTTTCTGAAGCCAAGAGCTAAGTCAGGTGAGAGGAGCATGGTTCAAAAGACAGAAAAAGAAAGAGAGAGAGAGAGAGAGAGAGAGAGAGAGAGAGAGAGAGAGAGAGAGAGAGAGAATGAAAAAACAATAACAAATTGTTAGAAAAATTAGCTCAAGTAAACAAATGCTGTGCATGGTTACCAGAAGTAGAAATGATAAATATACAAATGACATGAGAAAGAAAGAGAAAGAGAATAGGTTTCAGAAAAGCAGTTGTGCCCTTTCTGGGACATGTTAGCAAAAAGTGGATATAAGCTATCTCCAAGCTCTCCTTGGGACAGGAGAAAATCAGGAGACATCCTGCTTCCTCTCTGGCTCCTACTGGAGATATCCTTAATTCTGGTTACGTTAAGTTCTCTTTCCCCTCTGTCTATTGTCTGTCCTTGGTGCACCAATCTGTCCAAGTGTGCCAATGTCTGTTTTTGTTTGAATTCTTGTTCTGTTTCATGTGGAAAAGAAAAAATGGTTAAAACTTTATCTGCTGGCTATCCATCCCTTGATATAGTTTAACTTGTTTAAAATGCAGTCTCAATTTGCACAACAAAAAGTGATAAATTGCCCTGCACGCTTATCAAGGAGTTAAGCACAGAAGGAGAAGCCCTGCCAGGAGCTGAAAAGATGCTTTTAAATGGGCCAGGGGCTTCTCAAGTTCTATGGCAAGAACACTGATGGCTGTTTTTTCCTAGAAAAATCTCTGCAATTGTGATTATTGAGTTCAGAACATAACAAGGTGCTCCCTTTTTTGAAATTATAGCTAGAAAACATGAAAATTTTCTCATCCTAGAAATCAGACTAGGATTTTGGGCAATGTCTCTTTGAGGTATTAAAAGTTACACTGTCATGCATTCATATATAAGAACTGACATCAAAAAACTTTGTAATGTGAAAATAATACTCTTCATATCGATTTTAAGGAGAATGGATTGTTTCAAATTGGATTTTGCTTTTTAAAATTATGGTTATGCTCTAATATTGCAAAAGAAATATAAAAATTATAGCTAAATGGCCAATGTTCCATTGGATGCAGTTTGCAGATTGATCACAGGCTCAGGATACAGGCTTGCTGCCCCCTTTTAAAGGAGATCTCAGTGGGAGTATATCTAACAGAGTCCCTAGAAACTGCTAAAAGCAGCTGGAGGAATTTTTGGAGACTTTAAAAGGAGTTCCTTTTATTACACAATTGTCTTATGAGGATGCTAATGTAGTCTGCTATGTGGCCATCTGGCCATACAAAGCAAAGACAGAGTTATCTGGATATATTCATCTTTGCACAGAAATTGGACCCTCATATAATCAGGGTCTGGCTATGGCTGCTGCCTTGCCAGAGACTGCAGTAAATATTTACATTTGAATTAATGCAAAGCTCAGAGCAGCCCCAGTGGAGGCTTATGTGGCACTCCTTTTGTCTTACAAATCCTGCCTACAATAGTTTTTGGACCCTTGCCTCCAAGGACCTGGGAATTACTTTTAGCCAAAACAACATTATTATAAAAGGATTGCAGATTTATCCAGGTGTTATAGATAATAATTATGAGGGAGAAACTAAAATTATGGCTCCATCCCCCCTATGGCATTATAACTATACTCGATAACTTTAAAATACTAATTGAAGAAATAGGACTTTGAATGATTAAGAGACACTGGAGCTGATGTACTCATTATTGGTTATTCCATCAATCTAAAGCAAAATTCAAATTTAAGATTTATGAAAGGTTAGTGAGGGTGTGGAGCTTATAAAAGCATTACAACCTGGCTTATGTATTCCATCTGCTATTCCAGGAAATGCATATAGAATTATTATGGATTTGGAGGATTGTTTTTATACTGTATCTTTGCATCCTGATTATTGTAAAGGGTTTGCTTTTCAGCAAGTTTGTAATTTTTGAATAATCTATGAAGCAATATCATTGGAAAGTTTTACCTCAAGGAATGGTTAATAGCTATATATATATATATATATATATATATATATATATATATATATATATAAACTTGTTTCTGTTTCAATACAAGAAGTTAGGACTTTCAATCTTTCAGTGTATATTATTCATTATATGGAGGATATTTTATTAGCTGATTCCGCCCAGGTGTTTTACTATAGACTTTGCTATTCTTATACAATGATCTTTAAAATTTTGGGGAGTAGTTGTTTCTCCAGAAAAGATTCAAAGACAATATCTTTTTCAATATTTGGGACATCAGTTATATCCTAAACAAACTGTGCCACAGAAAATGCAAATAAGAAAAGATAGTTTACTTACTTTAAAAGACTTCTAAGAGATGTTAACTGGCTAAGACCTTACCTTCAGCTTACCATGGAGGTCTTAAGCCTCTGTTTGGTGTTCTCAAGGGGGATTCAAATTAACTGGTGAGAAACAAATAACTTTGCAGAAAGTAGAGGAAGCTACTATAATCAATTGTTGACTCTTTGTGTTAGTTATTGTAACTCATGTGCCCACAGCAATTCTTTGGCAAAAGGGACCATTAATGTGGATTCATCTTTCTTCCTCTAGAAGTAAAGTTTTAACACCCTATTATGAAGCTGTTGCTGTGTTAATAAAGAATTGTAGGGTAGAATCTTGAAAGTATTTTGGAAAAAATGTCCTAAGAACCTGATGAAACATTTATTCCTTATTTCAAACATAGATTAAATTGGTTATTGTGGAATACTGATATTTGGCCTATTGCATGTGCAAAATTTTCAGGCAAAATTGACAAGTTGTTACAATTTACTTCTATGAATGCTTTTGTATCTCCTGTAAATTTGTAGAGAAGTGTTTACTGTATCTACAGATAGCTCATCTAATGGGAAAACATCTAATGGGTAAATTGGATCACGTGTTTATTCTCTTGAATTTCCCTCTCTTTCAGCACAGGTTATTGAATTATGTACCACTGTTTTTAAAATGTTGAAAAAAAAATCAAGAATTTAATTTGTATACTGATAGGTAATATATATCTCATGGTTTGCAATTGCTTGAAATTGTTCCTTTTTTTAGATACTGCTAATTCTCATATTTTGCAATTATTTTTGCAAATACAACTCAAGTTAAGATAAAGTACTGTTCATTTAAAGGACTGTCTTTGGACATTTAAGAGCTCATACTGGATTGCCTGGACAGACCCCTTAGGTTAATTCCACAGCAGATTTGTACAGCAGGCAGATTATAGGCCTTACACAGGAACAATTTGTCATGCAGTCTCATTCTTTTTTTTTTTTT
>NC_034606.1:10565229-10599294 GCF_900095145.1 Mus pahari | reverse complement strand
CACACTCTTGCCAGTCTAGACTGGAGCCCAGAAGCTGCTTCCCTTCTCCAGGCCACCCACTAATGGGCAGTGGACTGGAGCAAAGATAGTTCTCCTGTCTCAGGCCAGGAGACTGCTCCCAGGCAGACACCCCTCCTCAGGTGGGGAAAGGCGCTGGATCAGGCCTCGGGCGGGTAAAGACACTGGATGCCGGATCAAGCCTGGGGACTGGTCCCGGGTGAACTCCCCTCCTCAGGTGGGGAAAGGCGCTGGATGCCGGATCAGGCCTGGGGACTCCTCAGTGAACACCTCTCCACCTCTCCTCGGGCGGGCGGGGAAAGGTCACAGTCTCATTCTTGACATCAATAGTTTTAGACAACAATTTGTTGTTTCTAGAAAATATGCATGTCAAATTGTAAAGTCTTGTTCTCAATGTCCTCAGTTTTTAACCTGTACCACATAATGGTGTTAATCCTCGAGGACTTATACCTAATCAATTATGGCAAATGGATA
The DNA here is from genome assembly GCF_900095145.1 of Mus pahari. Lineage (NCBI taxonomy): Eukaryota > Metazoa > Chordata > Mammalia > Rodentia > Muridae > Mus > Mus pahari. Next base: position 10,598,802 of record NC_034606.1, on the reverse strand, counting down.
TGTCTCATATTTCTCTTTTAGAAAATTAAAATATGCACATGTGACTTGACACCTTTTTAGGCTTTGTAGTTGCAAATTCTTTAACAAGAGAAGCAACTAAATATGTAATTACTCATTACGTACATTATTTTTCTTTGCTTGGTGTTCCAAATAAGATTAAAATGGATAATGAAACTATTATAGTCAAGCATTTGAGATATTTTGTAGTTGATTTAATATTGCCTATATTACTGTAATTCTTTCTAACTCTCAAGGACAAGGTATCCTGGAACTTTAAAACAGTATCTTCATTTAAAAAAAGGCAAGGAGGGAATTATATTCCTGTATACCACATTATTTAAATCATGCTTTTTAATTTTAAAATTTTATAATGTGGGTGCCAAGAAACTCTCTGCTGAGTGTCTATGGCACCCTACAACTAGGCATATGTATGCCTTGGTAAAATGGAAATATCCATTTACTGGTATATGGCATAGTCCTGATCAGGTATTGAATATGGGGAAGAGGGCATGTTTGTGTTTTCCCCCACTCACAGGATGCTGCAGGACTGTGCTTAGCTGCCAGAGTGGTTGGTGAGACATGCTGCTGCTGGGACAAAGAATGATGCTGACATGTGAGCTTTCCAAGTGCCTTGACAATGGTGACGAAAACTATATTGGACATATGTTCTTGACCTACCTTTGCTTGCCTATATCCCTGATTGGACAAGCTACCTTGCTTCAAGCTTTTAGATCTTATACGAGAGAGAACATGGAGACTGTGGAAGCTGACTTAAAAAAAATAATCAAAAGGAAGTGTTATAGTGACTCTTCTCTTTCCTTTAATGTGACCAGTTTTTCTGACTCAGTCATGGACTGGTCCAGAAATAAATCCAATATTGGAGATACCAAAGATGAAGATGGCTCAAAATCCTAATCAGCCAGCTGAGTTAACCTGGAGTATTGTCTCCACACTTTCTAGAGTGTAAGTGTCTTCTATCAATTCTCAAAACCACACACACCCCCCATATACCTGGTGGCCAGACCTTATGTTCAATCTTTGTTAATTATCAGCTGAATTGAATACCTGGGACATTCCTGCAGACAACTTTAATCTTGTTTCTTTTAACTTTTTTTTTTTAAATATTTATTTATTATATGTAAGTACACTGTTGCTGTCTTCAGACACTCCAGAAGAGGGCGGCAGATTTCATTACAGATGGTTGTGAGCCACCATGTGGTTGCTGGGATTTGAACTCAGGACCTTTGGAAGAGCAGTCAGTGCTCTTAACCACTGAGCCATTTCTCCAGCCCCTGCTTTTAACTTTTAACGTTTATCTAGAGATTATGTGCTGTTGGGTGCAGTCTCGACACAGGATTTGAGTTCTCAACTGGAAGCATGGATATCTGGAAGGTGCATAACAAACAGACACAGAGTAGTTTTGGGGTACAAACTGACAGGCACTTTTCAAGGCTTAAAGTTGCTCTCTCTCTCTCTCTCTCTCTCTCTCTCTCTCTCTCTCTCTCTCTCTCTCTCTTTCCTCTTTGTTTCTTGCTTACCCACTTGCAGCTTGCAGCTCGCTTGCACTGCATTCTCTTGCACACTCTGCTTTTCTCCTGTGCACTTTTCCCACACTCCTACACACCTCTGTGCATTCCCCTTTCAATCATATACACACTCTTCACACACCTCACACACACCACATGCACTCTCCTTTCCCTCGCATACTCTCCATTCATATCTCACATTCTCTCTTCACTCACTCTTCACATTCACCTCATGCACACCTTATACACACCTCATGCACACCCCATGCACACACACCTCATGCACACCTTATGCACACCTCATGCACACCCTGTGCACACACACCTCGTGCACACCTCATGCATACCTCATGCACACTGTACTCTCACCTTGCTCGCTCTCCACTTGCTCTTCACAAGCTCTCACCTTTTTCTTGCCCAGTCTCTTTTCTACCTACTCTAAAAATGGGTAGAAAAAAGACATTGTATAATCATTGCCAAATCAAATTCAAAAGAATAACCACATTCCACAAAGAATCAAGAATTACAATTGTTCCCCAAAGTTTCAAGCTTCCCCTATTCCTAGGCCTGTGGCCAAAATAATAATAATTGAAAACTTATCATTATTTAAACTTTAACTTTTGAATTATTATGCTTCAGAAATTAGAGTTCCAAGGTCAGATACTTGCATTTTCCTGTGAATCTGTAATGATAATGACATGGGCAAAGCTGCCAGGCAGTGGCCAGAAAGAATCAAGTTAACCCTTCAGTTCCTGCACTTTACACACAATGACTCTCCTAAGAGTCCCAGTGTTTTGATTTAGTTTTACTAATGTATAATTTTATGTATTGCACACTTCTTTTCTAGGAACCACTCTTAAATGTTGTGTGAAACTTATTTCATAACTTCAATAGTTTGTTTTTTTTTTTCCTCTCTCGGTGTCCCAATGTTGGCTCTATTTCACTTTCTAATAATTTCTTCAAACTTTCTTTGCAAGTCAGACATCAGTCTGGAACTACCATTGTGCAGTTAGTGCACTGTTTCCCATATGAAAACACACAGCATGCCCTTGGACCATTAGGACTGTGCTGTGCCCCTATGCCTCAACTTCTAACTGTTAAAGAATCATTACATCAAGGAACATTTAGATTCACAGAATTCACCAAAGCAGGAGGAGGAAGAAGTAGGAAAGTCAGATATAATAGAATCATTATGCACACCAAGGTCAGCTGAAGAGCAGTCACACACAAATGAAACCTATGCATCCATTGTCCAGGGCTAAGGCTAGGAGAAATGGGAACTGTTTTTTACAAAGAGCTGCCACGGGCTACTGAGATGATTCCATCCCAGCCTACTGCAGGCAGTCCTTTATTTCAGATGGCAGGTCCCCTGGAGGGATGTGCCTCCTGTTTCTCAGTTGCCATCCCTTTTTACAAGGTGCTGCCATGGGCTTCTGAGATATCCCTATCCCAGCCTCCTCCTGCTGGCAGTACCTGTCATGGGATACGGTCCCCAGCAATGTGCTAAGGGGGATGTTGGTCTCAGTACTTGGGCCTCACTTGGAAAGTAGAGATATGGTACAAAAACAAAACAAAACCACACATGAGTCATATTCGAAACTTGGAGGATGAAGGTCCAGGGCTTTGGAGAGTTAAATAGCACCATCCTTCATGCGTGACAGAAAAGGGAAATAAGACAGCAGTGACTTGGAACTTTGGTTATGAATTATGACAAATTGGTTTTTCCCTTCCTTTTTCTTTTCTTTTTTCTTTTCTTCCTCCCTCCTTTCTCCCCTACTTTTTTTTCCTGTGTATTTTTCCTTTTCCTTATTGCATATATATTCATAGTTGCATGAAATGAGTTTCATACATATATACTGTACTTTGACCATATTCAATGCTTTAAGTTGACATAAATTTTTCTTCTCTGTGTTATACAACAAAATTTGTGTCTATCTTTGATTCTAAGGGTTAGATAGAGATGGTCTTTTAAATAGGATATTACAGAAAGTAAGTATCCCATCAGGGAGTTGAAGCCAGGGCTATCGCACTCCCTTTTCAACTATATTCTGTCCCTTACAGGCAAGTTCTATAATGGTGGAGCTATATACCAAGTATCTTGAGAGGATTTAGTTTTGCTAAACAGCTGAAAAGTTCATTACAAAATTAAATTCACGTGTTACAGTAAATTATCAACAATTTTTTAACACTAAAAATAGAACCACTCTAATGGATACCTTAATCCGGATTTTGGGGGAATTATATTAAAGTATTAAAAAAATTTCAAAGTTGGAGAAAATTCACAAAAGAAGTCTTTAAAAGTATGCTTTGTTTCAATTCTGTACTTAAACAAGTCCCTCTGTTAAGAGCTGCATGTAGCTGCTGACACCATGTGGCCATTCAGTGTACTGCAGTTAACTGGTTTTGAAGGCTTAAATCCCTATTGAAGGGACAATACAACAAAATACATACGTATTCCAACTTACACCATTTCATTTGCTGCTGTTTGATGATCGAATTGCTGTGGATTATCTTAAGGTGTACCTTAAGGTATATATGGTTATAAAGTGCATGACATCTATATTTTAAACATTATTATAATTTTTGTTGTTGGTGTCAGTCAACATGTACTTTTAAGAAGAAATAATCACTTTTAAGAGACCTGACAAAGATTATGGTGGTCTGTGTGCCATTTTGAGCTGATATTATAGTAGTGAAAATTTAAAAACATGGCTTTGGCACCAGACAGGTTTTTTTTTTTTTTTTTTTTTTTTTTTTTTTTTTTTTTTTTTATCTCCCAGCCTTAGATCAGGATAGGATATTGCTGCCATATCAGCCACTGGCTGCTGAGCAAATAGACGATGAGCATTGTCAGTATAAGTGAATATCCCATATCCCATTTGTGTGTGTGTGTGTGTGTGTGTGTGTGTGTGTGTGTGTGTGTGTAGAGACAGAGAGACAGAGACAGAGAGACAGAGGGGGGAGAGGGAGATGGAGGAGTTAGAGACAGACAAAGACAGAGAAATACAGAGACATAAAAAGACAGAGACAGCACATTAGAAATGGTACAAGTCTTCTGAAACCTGAAAGCCCACCCCCAATGGCAAATTTCCTTAAGTAATGCCACACCTCCCGGTCGTCCCCAAATAGCCAACAAGTGTATTCAAACGCCCAAGACATATGGGAGGTATCTCACTCAAACCATCACAATAAGCAACAGTCCATTTTCATGAAGACTTGACAGCTAACTTACTTCTCTTTCACCTAGCTCATAACGGAAGTTTGAAGTAAGCTGCCTCTTGTCTACCCCTCATTCCATCAGAAATAAACTCCGACAGCAAATGACACCAAATCCTAAGCTGGAATCTCTTCTATACGGTTAATACTACCTTTAGGTTTAGAAATATAAAGATTTGGTGCTGGAGCAACCACACTAACATTCTATAGATACAAGAAAACATACATGCAATTTTTTGTGGAATTTGTCAAAATGGGACAATACTGTGACTGTGAGCATAAATTTTATATTTCCAGTGTTTCATCTTCTTTCTGTTATGTCTAAGCCTTATTTGGAAACAGTTTATTCTTCTGTTGCAATTCAGAAAGTGTATAAATGGGGCTCAACTGAACACAATTAGAAACTTTAACTTGAAATTATGTGAGGAGTTGATATAATAAACTTTACCTCTGACTATTGTCTTGCTCATAGTTCCATCAACATAAAGAGACACCAAGATCAAGACAACCTTAAAAAAAAAAAGCATTTAATTGGAGGCTTGCTTACAGTTTGAGACAATTAGTCCATTATCATCATACTGGTAAGCCTGACAGCAGGCAGCCTGAGATAGATTAGATGATGGATAGATAGATAGATAGATAGATAGATAGATAGATAGATAGATAGATAGATATAGAAAGACAGATAGACAGACAGATAGAGATAGACAGACAGACAGACAGACAGACAGACAGACAGACAGATAGATAGATAGATGGATAGATACAGATAGACAGATAGATAGACCTGACCTGACATGTGCTTTTGAAGCCACAGAGCCCAACCAGTGACACACCTCCTCTAACAAGTCCACACTTCCTAATCCTTTCCAAACAGTTCATTAACTGGGACTAGTCATGCAAATATATGAGACTATGAGGGGCATTCTCATTCAAACTGCCAAAAATGTGTTTCACCGATAATGATCATTGCTTCTAAATGTTTTTATCAGCAATGAGGAGTTTTAGTAATTTTACCGAATTTTTTATATTATTAACTTTAATTTCTCAAATTAAAATACAATTTCATCATTTTCTTCTTCTCCTCCCTCCCTTCAACCCTTCCCAGGTACACTGCCAATTGTTCTCTTTAAAATTCATGGCATCTTCTTTTTTTCTTTTTAATTTTTGATATATCCTTATATATTCCTAAATATATAAATGCAGCCTATTCTGTCAATATATTATTTGCATGTATATGATTTCAGTGATAACCCAGCTGATACATCTATTGTAAATGTTCTGCACCCAAGGCTTAGAGAACATGTCCAACAAGGTGGAGGAAAGACTGTGGAAGCCAGAGAAACAGGAAATCTGTTGTGAGACGTTGCTTAGAAATGTCAGGAAAAGTTCCTCCTTTAAGTCTCAACGTAATTGTTTGAACAAGACCGGAACAGTGACAACATCAGCAGACGCACTTACACAGAGAAGGCATTCTCACAAGGTCCCAATACTAATATTTTTTTAACTAAATTAAATCAGAATATATAATTTATATTTCAAATACATTGTGTGTTTTGTTAGAATTAAAAAAAAAGCCTAAAAAAAGTCTTGCATATGATTTTCTGTATAAAACATAGATGGTTATTATGATTGCTTCTTTGATTGATGAGTATTAGAAGGCCATCCCATGAGTTCCAGGAAACTGACAGAGGCTAAGCACAGCTAAGTGCTATGGGTTAGAGAATTATAAAACAGAGAGGCAAACAAGCAAAGCTAGTTAGAATATTTAAAGTTTTCTCAACATAAATGTTTATTTGTTACAGTCAAAGTGTTGGATCCACTCAAGTGCTGTATCCTACAAGAGGCTGGGTCAGCTCTCCCATTCTCACACCCTTGGGGCTGGCTCACCAGTGCCTTAGCAATCAGGGCTAGTTCCACTGTGCTGTTGACCAAGGTGTAGGACCTGCTCTCCTGAGAGCTATAGCCCTCTGGCAGGGCTAGCTATCTCTCTGGCTCTGGTGCCCTCACGGCAAGCTCTTCTGACTACCACAGTTGGTGTGGCAGGAGGGCATCATGACCCACCCACATCACCTCAGCAGAAGAGCGGCAAGGCAGCTCTTCCAAGCTCTCACCTTCAGGGCTGGCTCACCTGTTCCCCCTTGACCCTTCTCTGCTTCCCAGGCAATTTGCAGGCCCTGCTTTCCTGAGTGCTGCAGGTGGTGAGGGACAGGGGAGGTTCATCTTCTCTAATGTCGCCGAAGCCAGCTCTTCTCACTGCTGCAGGTGGTTAGGGGTATAGGTAAGACATCACTGCCACATCCACACCATCTCACAATACATGAATGACACAGGCCAGTTCCTTGCGGTCTTGCCACGGGGGCACCCTTCATGCAAAGCCAGCCCCTACTGTGCTGACCGAGCAAGGTGCAGGGACCCCTTTCTGACAGTGAGAGGTGGGCACAGCTCCACAGAGTGCTGAAGCCACTGAGGGGTGGGGACAGTTCTATAGAGCCCTTGAAGATCCATGTGGTTCCCAGCAGCTGTCACAACCAGGGACATCCCAAGTTCTCTGGGACAATATAAGCAACAGACATTGACACCAACCACTGTCACTACATCGCCATGGACCCAGACATGTCCCTCAGCAGCAGTTCAGTCTGGGACTTCACCATGGACTAAGGGGAGGGTGCTGGCCACCCACAACAGAATAGCCCTCTCCACCCTCGAGTCTCCAGTTCCGTCTTTCTTCATAATACTCAATCTGCTCTACTTCTCTTTCTATTTCTCTCCCATCTGTCCACCACATACTCACATTTTGGTGGCTCCCACTGTAGGCCAGCCATGCCCGGGTGTCACCCTCTGCCAAGTAGTTCTCTATGGCTTGCCTGTGCCCTGCACAGGACAGCAGGTCTATGGGTAGTGCGGCAGCCATCAGGTCTCTGTCTTCCTCCCCCTGTACTGTGCTACCTGGATTTGATTTGATTTGATTTTGATTTTGATTTTTCTGTGTCCTATGCATAAAACAGCTTTGGTCAGCCAGCCGGACATCAAGTTAGGATGAACAAAGGACTGCCATCTGCTCTGCCCCTGACTGATGTAAGAAAAATAGCACCAAAAAGGTATCTCTTTGCCCATTGCCCGTGGGGATATTCAAGATTTTTAGGGAAACAATAATATTTCACTGGTTTTTGCCTGTCTGGTAGTAGAGAATTAATCTGAGATACAGGAAGAAGTGAGCAAGCTGTGGAAGAATGTTAATACATTGGAGTTTCTGAGACTTCTGACAGGTACCATAGGTGTGCTCTGGGGTCTAAAGGACAGACTTGTCCGTTGACATAGAGGATGGAGTTGTGGAAGGCCTCAGCTATCCGAGATTTTTTTTTTTTTTTTTTCATATTCAAGCCCTAAAGACAGAAGCTCTTCTGACATCTACATCTGGATAGAATTCTGCTGGTTTAATTGTTCATTGATTAGCATGGTTTAACTGATAATTAGCAACTTACAAAGCTGTTGCAATTCTGTGTATAATAGAGTTTTAGGTTTTAACCCATCCCAAGGAAGAAAGAACTTTAAAGTCACAAGGGTGAAGTCTCATTGATTTCTTAGGATGTTATAAAGATTTCCCTATAACCTTACAAACAAATTGGGAAGATCATCAGCACAGAAGGGTGAGATTTAGTGCTGTGGAACACTGAATTCTGAATCCCATATGACCTTGTACTCATGATCCCCCGGCAGCTATGGATGCCTGCAGAAGGCCTGAAAAACTCACAAAAAGGCAAGCTAATAGGAAGGACACTAGTTGAGAATAAGAAAGGAATCAGTGGAAATGGAGGAATAGAGAACAAGAGACAGAGAAGAGACAGAGACAGAAAGAGAGACAGAGACAGACAGAGAGAGAGCAGCAGAGAGAGAGGTGCTGAATATGATCACAATTCATTGCATGAAAATGTCAACATTTTTATTATAAATCCCTTTTTGTTTTATAGTAGTCTCTAGGTATTTTCCACTTGCTAAGATGTGTGTCTGAGTATTTACTGTGCACCCCTTGCAGCGATCTGACTTTGATCCCTGCATCAGAACTCCTGCGACCAATCATTTGATGTTTCTTCTCATGGTGCAGTGAGGAGGCCTGAGTAATTATCAACTGCTACAATACTGTATTTTTTAAAAAAATATTTTTAACTATTTTGAGTACAAGGTCTGTAATTTCTCACCAAGTAGAATTTCCTTAGAGTGAATGGATTTGAGAAAATGAACTTGAGACAAAGGGAGATAAGTAGGTAAAGATGGAAAACCCCCTTCCCCACCAAAGAAAAAAATTGATCTCAGTAAAACCTTGGCAATAAAAGAAAATTCTCAACAGGTTAGCCCTTGCCAATACTCTGGGTTAGGCTGTCCGATCTATTAACTGATTCTGAAAAGTTGAGAATACCACATACATGAAGATCTTGAATATTTGGAAGGTGGAGCTCTAGTAAAATAAAAAAGATTTAAAGAGTGTTTTAACATGGTAAAACATGCTGACCTGGGGGAAAAAGTATTGGTACCTTAGCCTAAACGGAAGAAAATAGCATAGCCTTAGAAAATCAAGTCTGAAGAAGACCACCGATGCTCTATCTTGCTGCCAGTCCTGATGCTACAATGATTGCTGAGGCCCAGAATTCACTTCTCTGTGGTGTCCATTCTCACAGTAATGCTGTTATCATTCTCTCTCTCTCTCTCCCCCTCCCCCTCCCCCTCTCTCCCTTCCCCTCCCCCTCTCCCCCTCTCTCTCTTTCAGGAATGACAAATGTACAATTGTGCACTTAGTTCCCACAATGCACTCTAAGATCCTTTCACCAAGATGATTTCCAGTACCAGGAAAGATTTTACAAAACAGATTTAACAGTTGTCAGAAGTTACTAAACAGATTTAACAGAAGGAAGGGACGGTAGTTTGGAGGAAAGCTGATGAGCTCGAATTACAGAATATTGAACTTTGAACATTAAATGGCATCCAACTGGAAATATCTAAAGACTACTTGAAAATGTCATAGTGTTGGTTTGGAGGTGAAATTAGGAAAGTTCTAGCTTCCAATGTTCTTTGCATTTAGTCAGAAACTCCAGTTACTAAGGCAGATTCACTTCACTCCTTGGCAGAGGAAGGACCCATGAATGAGGTTCACACAGAAAATAATTTTTTTGGGGGGGGGGGTGATGACACAACAAAGAAACTAATATTCAAATGCAAATGGGAGAAAAAGGAAGCCTCAGGGCAGAAATATTGGAAGCATTGAAAGCTAAAAATAACTAATAGTGTTAAGATGTGTGTGTGAGAGTGCCATAAACTGATACAAACAGCAGAATAAAGTAAGGGACAACCACTTCACTTGGGGAAGGTAGGAGAGACTCCAGTGATGTTTTAACAGCAAATCTGATCACTACCATTGTACACAAACTATAGTTTTTTATATTGTTCCTTGAGGAATTTTGAGTAGTAAATATTATGCAATAATTTAAGCTTACTGTTTATGTGTTGACAGGATATATGTTTAAGTGAGAAAAACAAGATATCAGGTATATCGGTAACCACTGGAAAATCGGTAACCACTGGAAGTCTCTAGGCATAGAGCAAAGTCTTGTTGATAATATAACATGGCATAATGTTTTCACTTTCCATGACTATCTGTTAATCTTTAGCTACAAGAATGTGATGTAGCAAGGCATGATCACTGCATTTTTATTTGGTAATTTATGCATAGCACAACCAAATGTAGGGCCTTCTCTAGCCTTTATACTTATCTTGAATTAAGCATTATGGCATTGATATATACCTTTTATTTAATGCTAATTTTTATTAAAGTCTAAAGGCAATTTAAATTTTTATTATGTCTTATAGCAAAATGGGCTATTTTAAAACTTGGAGTCAAAACACCTTAAAGAGCAGTTTATGTGCTTTAACCTCATTACTCAAGATGAGTGTAAAAAAAGTTGCTTTTAAATACATTATGATTGAGAGATCTTACTATTCATGAATATTTACTGAATGAACCAGTAAAGGATATGTACCAGCAAAAATAACTCACTTTGAAAGGGCTGAATGCAGAAAAGCAAAGATAAATAACTCAAGAAAGATGTGAGCAACTGCAAGTAGCATAAATGAATAAAAATTTAAGGTTTAAAATAAAGTACAACTAAAGAGAATAGCAAGTGTTTTTAAAAGACAGAAAGGAGGGGACTAGCTGCAGTATTTTAAGATTCATTTTTATATAGGGCAAAGTAAAAAATAAACTAAATTAAGATATAACGAAGTGGATTTTATATGTTATAAAGAATAAGATTTATAAAATAGTAGATAGCACAAGTAGTTTCCTTTAAAGCTTTTTCTTTTAATTAAAAATAAATTATAGAGGAGGCTTCAGAGAGTCTATGAGGGTAACCCTAGCTGAGACACATAACAGCATGGGATATGATGACTGAAGTTGCCCCCTCCTGTAGCCAGGGAGGAATTCCAGTCGAGAGAGGGGAACATCAACCCATCCACAAAATCTTCAAGCCAAAATTGGTCCTGCTTATAAAAGATGCACAGAGATAAAGACTGAGCAGAGATTGGGGAACTGCCAACCAATGACTGGCCCAACTTGAGACCCAACCCATATAAGAGAGAAAACCATTGACACTATTAATGATACTCTGTTATGCTTGCAGACAGGAGTTAACATATCTGTCTCCTGAGAGGCTTTATATAGCAGCAGAAGGAAAAAGATGCAGAAATCCACAGCCAAAGATCAGGCAGTGCTTGAGGAAGCCTTGCAAAAGAGTAGAGAACAGAACTGAGTAATCTGGAGGAATCAGGAACACCCCAAAACCTACAGAGTCAACTAACCTGTGCCCATAGAGACTTACGGAGAATGAACCACCAACCAAAGAGCATGAGGGGCTTGATATAGGGCCACTATACACTTGTATCAGATAGATGTGTAGTTTAGTCTTCATGTGGGTCCCCTAACAATTGGAACAGAGGCTATCTCTCACTCTGATGCCTGCCATTGGATCCCTTCTCCCTGACTAGACTGCCTAGTTGTGCCTCAGTGGGAAAGAATGTACTTAGTCCTACTGCAACTAGATGTCCCACTGCGGGGTGGTACCCAAGTGGGGCTTGGGGGTATTGTGGGAGGGGCTTGTAAGGGTGGGACTGGGAGGAGAGGAGGAAAGGGGGCCTTGATTAGGATGTAAAATGAATAAATAGATTCTTAAAATAATTTAAGGTTTTAATTACAGGTGAACCTCTTCGTACTTCTTTTTAATTAAAGCTTTAAATATTTTAGAGAAGAAAATAGATTATTCTCTCACATGATATATCACAGTTTCCCTTCTCTCCACTTCTATGCTATCCTCCACCTCTCCTCTTCCCTATATCCACTTCCATTCCATTTCCTATTTGGAAAAGAGCAGGCCTCAAAGAGACAACAGCCAAATAGGACAAAACAACTTACATTAAGACAAGTGAAAAAAAAAAAAAACTCATATTCAGGCTGGATAAGGCAACTAAATAGGAGGATTTACATCTGTGTCTTCACTTGGATTCCATTAATCAATGGTCTGTTTTATGCCAATACCATGCAGACATTACTATAGCTTTGCAATTCAACTTTGAAATCAAGGGTGATGATACCTCCAGAAGTTCTTTTACTGTTCTGGATTACTTCACCTCTCCTGGAATTTTTGTTTATTTCTACAAAATTAATAATTTTCCTCAAAGTCTATAAAGTTCCATTGGAATTTTGCTGAAGATTTCGTTAATCCGTAGATTGCTTTTGGCCATTCTTACTGTGCTAATCCTACCCATCCATGAACATGGGAGATATTTCTGTCTTCAGATATCTTCTTCAATTTCTTTCCTCAAAGACTTAAAAGATTTTTATCACACAAGTCTTTCACTTACTTGATTAGAATTATCCCAAGATTTTTCTCCTTCTTCTATTCCTATTATTCTTGTGTTTGGTCTTTCAGTAATATAGCAGATTTTCTGATGAGATAGGCTGACTCCATGACAGACTTCAAATTGTCAGTTCAGGAGACTAGGCCTGAATCTCTGTTTCCAAGAACTGGCAGAGTCCAACCAAGACCAGGCAAGTCATTTACTAAAACAAAACAACAACAACAACAACAAAAACCAACCCAGGCTTCAGGCAGGTAATCAGAAACTGCCCTACCATCAGAAGCTGCCCCGCCACCTGGCCTGAGGCAAGAACAGTCAGCAACAGTTTCCAGACTTCCCCAGCAACAGATTCTAACCCCTATGCCACAGTAATGGCTCTGCAATGACCCTAGAGATGGAGTCAGAGTCAATAGATAAAGATAAAGCTCACCTACTCCAGAATTTTCCTAGTGTACATTAAATTGGGTATGAGAGCTCACTTGGTTGTCTCCATCTTGGAATGAGACAAACACACACACACACACACACACACATACACTGGACTTCTGCAGAATAAAAAAAACTGGTCTTTGCTTTTGCATACTATTCGAGTCTGGTGAATAATTCCTCTGCAAAACAGGGACCCTTCATTTCCAGGACTGCCTCAGTTTGTGTTTTCTTTACTGGTTCCAATTCCTTTTTAGGGTCTTGAACCACGTTTGTTTCCTTCAACTGTTTGTTTCTTGGATTTTAAAAGGGATATTGTTTGTTTATGTTCTCCTAGCTTTATTTGAGGGATTTGTTAGTTTTTTTTTCCTATGTTGAAAATTTTGGATCTATTGTGGTAGGACAGTTGGGCTCTGGTGGCCTCACACTACCCCGGTTGTTATGATTGTGTTCTTATGCCAATCTAGGCATCTGGGGTTGGGCTTATTATAGATATAGCTGCTGAACTTTTGTTTGGATTGTCTTGGTTGGCTAAGAGTCTTCTCCCTTGGTTTCTGTTTTCTCTCTAGATTTTCAGAGAATGTGTTAGTTGAGTGTTACCTGTTTTACTTGCTTGATTGGCTGGGGTGTTCATGGGAGAAGGCTGGTCATCTGACAGACATGGCTTATAGTTGAGCAGTGCATGTCCTCTGGAGTTGGAGGCTGGATCACAGCTTTGAGGCTGAAAGAGAAGGTTAGGGGCATAGGGAGATAAGGATCTGTGGGATCCACAGGAGGCATGCACAGCAGGGATGGAAAGTTGCAGCTGGTGTTCTGTTCTTGAAATACAGGTGATCATGAAAATTGGGTCTGGGTCTGGTGTAAGAGAGTGTGGAAGGGCCACCGGCAGCCTACCTTCTATAATTTTAGTAAAAATAATATACAAAAAAGTGATACAAAGTAGAATGAACAGAAAATAAACTTACTAAGAATTGATAATTAAAAATAAATGTTCATAAAAATTATGTATGTGATTAAGAATATTCTGTTTCTTAACCATCGGGTTACTGTGCAACTGGAAGCTTCTGTTTCACGGCTAAGGAGTGTACTTAGGGAGACTCAGGTACCCAAGTGTTTAGAAGTCTAGCTCTTCTCCTTTGCTTATATTTTAGATTTTATTAGGATTGCATCAATTTCCTATCATTCTTTTTTTTTTTTCTTTTTTTTTTTTTTTTTTGAGACAAGGTTTCTCTGTGTAGTCCTGGCTGTCCTGAAATACTTTATAGACCAGGCTGGCCTCGAACTCAGAAATCTGCCTGTCTCTGCCCCACAAATGTTGGGATTAAAAGCGTGTGCCACCACCGCCCGGCCTCCTATCGTTCTTTACAGAGAATATTAAGCTGCACTACATAGATGCACAAGTTTACAACAGTTTTTTTTCTCAATGAGATGTCTTTGCAGAACTGCTACAATGTAGACAACCTTGGAGTCTCTCAACATATCAGGGTAGAGACAGCATGGCTGCTATCCAAATCCTTTAAGATGACACAGCCATATGGACAAATGGCGAGATGAGTGATCATGTGGCCAGTACTTGCTACTCATCTATAAGCCCATTTATCATCAAGTCCATAAAGTTCTCAAGTGAAACACTCATTCGTATTGTCTCATTCTGAAATAACAGGTTCTCTTGTTTCAAACCTCTTGTTTTCAATGACTATGACTATGCTTGATTAGTTAAATTAAGGTCATCTTGCTACACAGGCAATAGCAAATCTGTGTACATTTAAATGTATGATGTGAATGAATCTTATCATGTTTGGACATTTGAGAAAACAAATGCCTAGATTAAAGCTTGCTGGCATGGTTTAGGACAGTGACATTTTCTTCTTTTAAAGTTAATAGAAATGGAGTTGAAGAGGAAAAAGCAGCTTCTGTGGGTAACAATGCTTAGCTGTTGTTCTCAGTCACGATGTGTGTCTCATATCTTGGCTGTACATGCCCTGTTTGTAATTGAACACTAATGTCCTTGCTTAGTCATTGAGGAAATGGAACCAGAAACCTGTTGTGGATAGCCCTGGGGCTAATTATATTTGATGGTAATTCTGTTCTCCTGATTCTCCTGTGAGAGGTTGCTAACAAGGAATGAGTCAGCACTCAGGTGATTTCCTGTAAACCTGCTTCCCACCTTAATTTGTAAAATAAAGAAGAGCCGATGTTTGGGCAGATAAAAGGGAAGGTGGAGTGGAAGGTGAGGGAGAGAAAGAAGAAGGAGAAAATGGAAGAGGGAGAGGACACAGGAGGAGGAAGAAGGAGAAAAGTGGAGCAGAAGCACATGGCCTGGAGAAACTGCAAGTTCTAAGGGGTCTCATAAGCTGTGGAAGATGATAGTGTAGCGGTAGATCTGCCCAATCTAGGCCAACAGCACTGTGTTGTGTTTTCACTTGCTGGGGCTTATTTGGGAGGAGATTTACCACTACAGAAACCACCATGAAAAAAGGAATCTATGCAGAAATTTTTCTCATGACATGACAGATCCTCTATGCTCTAGACAGAAAAGCATTTCTATTTCTTTTCTTTTTAAGTTCTTTTTTTCATTAGATGTTTTCTTTATTTACGTTTATTTTCATTTACATTTATAGTTCCCTATACCCTCCCCCCGCCCTGATCCCCTACCCCACTAAGGAGCGGGTATTACTGAAGAAAATTTCTGAGGGACTTTTAAGTAATATAAAAAGGGATTAGAGCAGACTTTCAAATTCTGGATGCTGAGATGACTCCAATCACGAAATTTAGATCAAGACTTGCATCAAGGTGGTTTTTAAAAGAAAGCAAAGGTCACAGCTCTTTCTCTTGCCTCTACCATACAACCAGAGATACCTCCCACTCTGATTAACTAAGGGACTTCAGGACTAATGAACAGATGCAATCTGTGCCCCAAGTACACGTTTTGATGTGATACTCTGACACTTTAGAAAGACTTTTATTTCTAATTTATTTTGACTTGATAGCACTGATGCAGAATTACTACATTTATTTTTCCCAAGTCACAAGAAATGAGTCATAAAATCAGTGACTTACATTTGACTCTCAAGGATTTCTACCTTCAAGCACTAGCAGTAAATTAAATTCTTCTAATGTTTTCTTGAGGTAAGAACATATCAGATTGCTTTGGCTTTTAAGTAAATCTAGAGTCAATTTAAATTTAGGATGTTTTATCACATATAAAGCAAGATTACTCAGAAACAAGTGTGTATCAAACCACTATCTGAAAGGTTCAAAAATTCACTTTGTACTTCAGGAATAAGTATAGGTGAGTAACTTCCCTTCTGCATTGCTTCAAAACAAATTAATTTTGCTGAACACCATGAACATTCTGCTCAGAGTAAGAAAAAACAGAATGTTCTAACTGAAAACAACCCAAAACAACCCTCTCCATGGAAATCAAGAGGTTCAATGGTCTAAACATCAAGATCTAGAAGATATATTCTCTTGCTGGGAGTGAAACAAAGAATCAGATAGTCTATAGAGAAGTTTGAACCATACCATAATATGCTTGCTGGCACTCACATTTGGTATTTCCTCTTTATTTATACTGAGCATTTGAACCCTCAGTAAAAAGGAAAGTTGATATGATCTTTATTTCACAAATAATTTCCAGGGTTACTCTATCACCAACTTTTCATATTAAATCCCTGTCTATGTACTTCAAGGAATCCATACAGTTTTATTTAGCGAATTTAGAAAGAAGGAATTTGATAAGGGCAAAAGATATCCATATTTTCCCCATTCAATGATAATAACATTTGTTCATTTGTTCACTCAATCATTAAGTTAGTCCATTTATTCAACTATACTATGAATCTTTATGTCTTAACTGAAAACTTCACAGAATTTACTTTGGGTTTTCAAAATACCACAAGTAAGGCTGGAGAGATGACCCAGCTGTAAATGGTACTTGCTCTTCCCCTTCAGGACATAGATTCAGTTCCAAGTACCCACATAGTAGCTTACAAACATTCTTAACTCCAGTTCCAAGTATTCTAACACCCTCTCCTGAGTTCAGCAGACACTAAACCATAGTAGGTTGGCCTGATCCTGCTTGTATTCTAATGCTAATAGTGGTTCCCCAAGACCTGGTTGCCCTAGAGAGTAGAAAGTCTGCATGTAGACCTAAGTGATCATGTGTGATTTGCCACCAAGATATTTCTGACTGGTAAATAAAGATGCCTACAGCCAATAGCTGAGCAGAAGAGACATAGGCAGCATTTGGGGTTCCCAAGTCTTGGGAGTCTAGAGATAACCACCAGGAGAAGGGAAAAGGAAAAAAGATGCTGTAGGTTAGGTGAGTTTATGGATTTGTGGCTCTGAGGGCTAGCCAATTAGAGTTAAGAGTAGCTCAGATGAAACAAAGTAATAAGTCAGGATTATCTACAGGGAAGTCGATAGCATAGAGGGTAGATATCTGCCCAGCTCTTATGCTGTTTAAGACTTATTGTAAATAGTAAAAGTTGGGTGTCTTTTATCCAGGAACTGAATAATCAAAGGTATAGTAGAAACTCTGAATTGGGATTAAAAATTTCTATAACACTGAACATGTGAGAAAAACTCATATACTTTATATATATATATATATATATATATATATATATATATATATATATATATATATACACATATATACATACATATACATATATATACATATATATACATATATATACATATATATATATATATATGTATATATTTTATAATACTAAACATGTGAGAAAAACTCATATACAACAGGGAGAGAAAATAAAAATCTCTAAAATGTTGTTGGTGCACAGAATTGGGGGAAAAATGTCAGAAAGTTGCAGCACACCAAATGGAGAGAAGCAGAGCTAGAGATACAGCAGCAGCAACAGGTATGGAAGCATGACTGCACAGATTGCTAAGTAGGGCTGTTCTGGAGGTTCTGGAAGTCTCAGGCCACCACAGGGTCATGCTGTTATATGGATATCCACTAGGCTGGGTGCTGCCAATCGACCTGCATTCCCAGGGCCATTGTATGGAACTGTAGCTGCTGCTGCCACTAGCATCACTCATCTTGCGAGGCTACTGCAGCATACTGCAGGATACTGCAGGTCAACAGTGCCGCCAGCGGGCTGCACCAACAATGGCCCTGGTTGTGGTGTGGCTGGTGCTGAGGCCAGGGTGCTGAGCCAGGAGCTTGCAAAGGTCCTCACCCCAGACCTGCTGCCCAGCTGCACGATCATCAACTACTGTGAGTCTGGACAACAGGATATACCTGATGAGTCTCAGTGATAGACCAGTATTTATGGTGCTTCTGAATCCTTGAACCTTACCAATCACTCCTTGCAATAAGTATTTGCATGTAACATTTGGGCAAAATAATACACTATGTGACACACAGCAGTATGCACCATCATTTTAATAAAGGAATATGTGATAGAGAGATGGTAGAACAGAGAGTCACACATGACTGAGAGACGTGTACCTAGAGACTAGAGTACAGTGGATAAGCAGCAGATGATAAAAAGAGCATGTTGTTTCCAAGTAGGGCAAGTGATCAGGTTGCTAGGAGGTTCAGGCTTCCAGCAGACCTTCCTCACCATGTCAGTTCCCACTAGGCTTGAACCAATGGCATGAAGCTGCCAATGATACTGATGCACACTCTGCTGGAGGGAGGAGAGCAAGGGGCCTTGGTACTGCCTGCAGATTGAAAAAAAAAACCATGGTCATTCCCAAGGCACTGGCCAGGCAGCTGTTGACAAGGGCAGGGCCATGTACAACAGCCTGCAACTCTCACAGGTCCTACCCTGAACATGCTGCCCAACCCCATGATCACGCTGACGCTGACCAACAAGATATCTGAGATGTAGGATGGTTCATTTTCTGGATTATGTCTCCTTGAAAGGGTTCCATGGTCTATGCTTCCATCGATGCCATGTTGGTATCTGTGGTCCTTGCTAATGCTGCAGGATATTTCGACATTCATGGTCTGTGTTGCCACTGGAAGTCTATGATCCACAGGCACTTGATATCAATGATCCACACTGCCACTGGAGACCATATTGAGGTTTGCATTCTGCCATCAGAAACTATGTTGATGTCTGTGACCTGTGCAGCTGCTGGAGACCAAGTTGATGTTCACACAATCCGTGCTGCCTCTAGAAACCATGTGTAAGTTCATGTTCCATGTTGTTACTGGCTGCTATGGGTAATGAAGTTTCTTTTGCAGTAGCATTATTGTAGACTCATATCTGAGAATGAAAGATGTTGGAGGCTTCTGGGACAACTCCCCCCCCCCATCCCCCCAAAAAAACCAAAAAATACAGACATGAAGGTATTGAAAACAGTCCTTAAAATTTGCCATAAAGATGCTGAAGTATAGCTCTTCTCAGTTGATGACTTCGGGCAGAAAGTGGGGGTGGGTGTATGGTGTGGAGTAGATGGAACTGATTGAGTTTTCTTTAAGTGGCTTGCCATGGGGACTTGGGCCATGCTCCAATGAGCATTTGGGCAAAATGCTTGGCATTGTTTGCTTGCTTGTTTGTTTGTTTGCTGGGGAAGGTGGACATGGGAGGAATGTGAAGCAAGTGCCTCGTATAAAATGCCCAAATAATTAGCAAAAATATTATATTGGAAGAAAACAATAAAAATGTTGTCTTGATTAGAGGCTTTCAAGAATGTATCGGTTGAACCTATGCTGAGTTTTCTTTTTCTTTTCTTTTCTTTTTTTCAAATCACTGCTTGTTTCTAAACTCAGTTTTATTGAGATATTATTCACAAGTAGACAAAGCTGGCTCTTTCTAACATTCAACTTGATGATTTTGCACAAGTGTATAACAGCACACAGCTACAACTTACAGTAATGGCAGAAGAATATCTTGATTCATTTCCCTTTGACTCTTTAAACTCAGTCTCTTTTTCTCTATCCCAGTGGCTCAATACCAATGACCTACTTTATTCTAGCATGGGTTATGTTCTTTCTAGAATGCTATATGACTAGAATAAAACAGGATAGACCTGAGCTCTAACTGTCTGGAGTCTGCATAATGCACTGTATTGCTCTCAGCTGCCTCATTTTGAAATAAAATTAAGGTTCAGTACTTCAAACAGACTTAGGGAAACAATTCTATTCAGGAAACATGAGTAGGGTATTAGAGTTGCCATGCTCCTTTGTGCTCCACTAAGATAATTTCTCTCAAAATATGCCTTTACTCTATCAAGATAGAAGAAGGTTAGGAGAGAAAAGTGCAGAATTCCTTTTAATATAATAAAGAATAATTCCTACTGAATAGGATAAATGAAGTAAAATTAAGACACTATTGGACCTTTAGTTAAATCTTTTGTGTCTGGTATCAAAATTGTACCAGTGAGCTTTTCATACTGTACAATGGGAAAACTTAGTGATTATTTATTTTCTTGCTTTGTAGTAAGAAAATTCTATGTTTTCTTATATCAGGCCATTATAGCATTTGCAAGATATACTTCTGTTCAACATAGGAAGAATATAGCTTATAATCCATGAAAATATTCATGTTCATGGACACACACACACACA
This sequence comes from Mus pahari, assembly GCF_900095145.1. Lineage (NCBI taxonomy): Eukaryota > Metazoa > Chordata > Mammalia > Rodentia > Muridae > Mus > Mus pahari. The sequence continues at coordinate 10,578,177 of NC_034606.1, read as the reverse complement.
TATATATATATATATATATATATATATATATATATAAAATCAGGTAACAAAGCTTTCCAATAACTATAAAGTAAGATGAGCAAGTAAAGATATGCATGATATTGGCATTGACAGTTTCCTTGAGTTCATCTTCTCCAGTCCAGAGGTTGATACAATGAGAAATGGGGACATTTACACCATGAAATTAATAAAAGCTGACAACTGACCAGAATGTCTATAATTGTGGAGATGGAATGTGACATACTGGATATCTTTATCCTCCTTAATAGCCACACATTGTCTAGGTCTGTGTTTCATATTTGACCTAATATCCTTATCACTAGTTGATAAATTCCATTAAAAATGTCTTAACAGACTACAGCTTCCTCCAACCCAAAGGCTAAGAAAATCATCAGATAGAATGTCACCAGAGGGTATCTCAGACCTACAGGTGAGAATTCCCAGATTTCCTTTAACATCTTTACCATCTTGTTCCAATAATGTAATTTAGATGTCCCATGTTTTATGACATTTTTTTGTTCTATTGCTATAAAATCTTGAAGAAAGTGTTAGAATATTAGACTACAATATTCAAGTCATTTTGAGTATGTGTTCCCAAGCCAATGTCATTTGTTTTTAGGGCCAGAACAAACTTTCTTTCTTTTGAGATAAAAATATTTATTTATTTATTTATTTATTTATTTATTTATTTATTTATTCATTCAATTTACATTTCAAGTGTTATCCCTGGTTTCACTCCCTCCCAACCCCTACCCCATTTCCCCTTCCCCCTTCTTCTATGAGGGTGTTCCTCTACCCACCCATTGACTATGGTCTCCCCACCCTTGATTTCCTTACACTTGGGCATCTATCAAGTTTTAATAGGACAAAGGATCTCTTCTCCTATTGATGCCTGACAAGGCCGTCCTCTGCTACATATGCAGCTAGAGCCATTCCAGAGACTGTCCCACCTGGGGATTCATCCCAGATATAGTCACCAAACTACAACACTACTGTGGATGTTAAGAGATGAAATATATATTTTTATACCACAGGATAAAAGTAATATGTAATATTTTAACAAGAAAAGTATATGTATGCATATATGCCTAAGATGTTGAAAAACATTACATGTTCTTTTATTCTGATCAAGAGACCCACAACTTTATTCTCATAATCAGGAGAGAACTATGTTCAATACAATTTTCCAAAATTCTTCAGAGATCTCTATACTGTTACATAACCCTTAAGACTCAAAGGATTACGGCTATAAAACCTTGGCAGTTTCAGGTACCAATAAAAATGTCTTCCTCTACAACGCTTAACACTAAGTCAGTTTAGGAATTCAAAACCATTCATAATTTCTGATTAACATTAAGTTTAAAAAACACTGGAGAGACAGTTTTATAAATATTATACCTGGTTAATTAGTTGAAGTGCTAATGAATTATTGAGCTCATTAGAGCCTAGAATCCAGTGGCAGTTACTAGTTGGGGGAACTCCCAGAGTGCAGACTAATGCTATCACTCCAAGTACCAGAGGTAGGAAAGAATGAGGGGGATTTTAAGGTTACTCCAGTGAAACTTTGATGTTCATGATAAAACCCTCCTTTCCCCCTGTTTCCTTCTCTTTTTAGAATATCTGTGGCTGCCTACCTGACATTCCAAGTCATTAGTACACAAAACATTCCATGAAGCATATATAGCTGGCAATGACAATCCAAAATTTCCAATTTCCTGATCACTTTAATTCACTTCAGTGACTATTGCATATATACCCAGCTTAGTAAAGGCAATGAGGTTTCCAAAACAATGTATGTAATTCCTACCCCAGAGGTTTAAAAGATATTTCCTAACACTGTAATGACTTTTTTATTTAGAAAAAAAGCAGATTAGGTATAATACGAAGAGGAAATATTAATCTTGTACATATGTCAGTGCACTTTAAGTGATATTAATAAAAGGAATTTAGCTTTAGTTCTGGAGTAATTACTAAGTGACAGATGCTCTATGTGTGTGGACTCTGAATAGGGACATATGTTCCTTCACTTTGTTCTCAATGAAACCCTAGGAGAAAAATATAAAGAAGTCTACATGAAGCACAATGACATTAAAGGTCTAGAAGAAGGCTCACTCTCTCAACTTTCTTAGCAGCTGATCTTTAATTAGATAAATTGTGAGGTGATGTTTGTTATAATTGGAAACTGATGCTTTTTAAAATGTTCTCATACATTACATCCCAACCAAACTTTCCCTTCTCTCCATTTCTCCCAGTTACTGCCCCTTCTCCTCATCACCTTCTCTCTCCCCTACATCCATTCTCCTCTGTTTATCTTTAGAAAAGAGCAGGCCTCACCAGAATATCAACCAAGCACAGCCTAACAAGTTATAAGACTAGTCAAAAACCCCTCATATCACAGAAGAGGCAAAAGGGTCCCAAAAGCAGATGAAAGCACCAAAAGGATGCTTTTGATCACTGTTAGGAGTCCCACAAGAACACAAAGAGTACATAGCTCAGACTCATATAGGCTCTCTTCAGTCTCTGTGAGTCCCTGTGAGCCCTGCTTTGTTGATTCTGTGGGCTGTATTCATGTGGTGTCCTCAACCCTGCTGCCTCCTACAATCGTTCTTCCTCCTGTTCTTCTTCAGGATTCCTAAGTGCCACCTAATGCTGGGTCGAGTCTTAATATCTGCTCCTATCAATTGCAGGATAAAACCTATCTGATGATGGTTTTGCTAGGCTCCAGATATCCCTTAGGAATCATTTCATGGACTTTTAAAAATCAGCCTTGTTTGGTTCTATTCTAGGACTCTGGACTATCTAATCTCTGGTCGTGGCCATCCAGGCAGTGGATACCCTATCTTGGCTGCAGGGTTATATTTTTCAAAACATACTTTAAGTAAGTGAACTTAAATGCTTTAACCTCCCTTGTAACCCACCACCCACTATAGGAAAGGAAAGGATAATAGGGCAAAGGAGCATGTGGACCTGTTCAGAAATAGATCTTTGGTGTGACTAAAATCTGTGTTGTCAGGATATCAGCAGTTCAGTTCATATGGATCAGCAGTGGTAGCTCAATCTACGCACAAACACCATTCATGTATCAGCAACTACAGTTTGATCCAGAAGAAACCAGGATGTTCTGTGAAGTGACAAGAAGCTGTCTAAACAGCACTAGAGGTTCTTTGGTACATTTCTCTCTACAGAGCCACAACAAACAATGATAAGCAAAGAGTGGAAAGGAAAATCAATACCACACAGCAGCATCACTGTCTGTTGGGTTATATTTATACCCTTCCCAAACATCATATCTCAAGAGTTTGCTCCAGCAAAACATCACATGCACTTCCAAGGCAGCCTCAAGAAAATCACCCTGTGTCCGTTCTTAGCAAAACATCTCAGTGTGTCTCCTTCAGCAAAAACATCCTCCCAGAAGACAGTTTCCAGAAAAAAAAATTATGTGATGTAACTGAGTCTCCAAAGAAACCAGACATTTCCATTTCATCTGGCATTACCTCAGGTTGGACTAGTCAGTGCTTGGGCACTACCACAAGTTCTACACCACTGTTACCCCAGAACTACGTGTAGATAGGACAAATTGTAGGTCAAATATTTGTGGGTGGGTTGGTGTCCCTGTCCCAGCATAGAAAGCCTTACCAGGTTACAATTCAGGCTCCGTATTCCCCATTACTCGGAGTCATCACTATTGTCACTGTCATAGATTCCAGGGAGTATCTATCACACTAGGGTTCCACATAGCCTATAAAATGCCCTCCCCACAGTTTCAGTTGTCTCTCCCAGTACTTTGCCTCCATTACCTCCAAAACTGATCCCTCCTGTTCTGTTCCCTACCTATCCCCAGTCCACTCACAGAATATATTCTATTTCTCCTTCCCAGAGAGATCCCTGCACAATCGCTTGAAGCCTCCCTGTTACTTATCTTCTTTGTATGGTTATCCTTTACTTTACAACTAATATCCACTTACAAGTGAGGACATACAATGTTTGTCTTTCTAGGTCTGGGATACCTCACCCAGGATGATTTTTTTCTAGTTTCATTCATTTACCTGGAAGTTTTATGATGTTATTTATTTTTAACAGCTGAGTAATAATCCATTGTGTAAATGTATCACATTTTCTTTATTCATTCTTCTGTTGAGGGACATATAAGTTGTTGCCAGTTTCTGACTATTATGAATAAAGTTACTACTAACATAATTGATCAAGGGTCCTTTGGTAGTATAGAGTGTCCTTTGGGTGTATGTTCAGAAGTTGTATACCTGGGTCTTGAGGTAGATTGATTGCTAATTTTCTGAGGAATTCCCATATCGACTTCCAAAGTGTTACACAAGTTTTCACTCCCACCAGCAGTAGAGCCTTGTTCCTCTTGCTTCACATTCTCTCCAGCATGAGCTGCACCTTGTGATATTGATCTTGGCCATTGGGACAAGTATAAGATGGAATCTCAAATTCATTTTAATCTGCATATACCCTATGGCTGAGGATGTTGGACATTTGTTAATTGTTTTTTATCCACTTGATATTCCTGTTGAATTCTGTTTACATCAGTATCTCATTTTAATTGGATTATTTGGTTTGTTGATGACTAGTTTCTTGAGTTTATTATATATTTTGGATACTAGTAGATGTGGAGTTGGTGAAAATCTTTTTCCACTCTGTAGGCTTCCATTTTGTCCCTTTGACAGTGTTCTTTAGCCAAGGAAAGCTATTTAGTTTCTTGAGAGCCCATGTATTAATTGTTGATCTCAGTGCCTTCACTATTTGTTAAAGAAGTTGTCTCACTTGACAATGTGTTTAAGGCTATTCCCCACTTTCTCTTCCATCAGGTTAAGTCTGCCTAGTTTTATGTTCAAGTCTTTGATTCACTTGGACATGTTTTGTACAGGGTGATAGAAAATGATATGGTTCCATTCTCCTACATTCAGACATCAAGTTTAACAAGTACCATTTGTTGATGATGATTTCCTTTCTCCATTCTATATTTCTGGGATATTTACTAAAAATAAGGTGTCCATAGGTATATGAATTTTTGTCTGGATCTTTGATTTAACTGCATCGACCAACCTGACTGTTTTTATGCTAATACCATGTAGGCTTTTTTTTTTACTAGTATAACTCTTTAGAACAGTTTGAAATCAGGAATAGCAATAACTCCTGAAGTTCTTTTAGTGTACAGGATTGCTTTTCCTATCTTTTGTTTTTTGATTTTCCATATTAAGATGAGTATTATCTATTCAAGGTTTAAGAAGAATTGTCTTGAAATTTTAATAGGAATTGAATCTATAGATTGCTTTTGGTAAGATGGCCACTTTTACTTTGTTAATCCTACCAATCCATGAGCATTGTAAAATTTTCTATTTTTTGATATCTTCTTTAATTTCTTTCTTCAGTGACTTGATGTTTTTATCATACCAGTCTATCACTTGCTTTTTTATATTTACCTAAGATATTGCATATTATTTGTGGCTATTAAGAAGTATGTTTTTTTTTCCATGATCTTATTCTCAGTCCATTTTTCATTTCTATTTAGGAAGGCAACACACTTTTTTTCTTTTTTTATTAGATATTTTCTTATTTACATCTCAAATGTTATCCCCTTCTGAGTTTCCCCTCTGAAAATCACCTATCCCTGCCCCCCTCCAACCCAACCCACCCATTCCCATTCCTGGTCCTGGTATTCCACTATACTGGGGCATAGAACCTTCACAGGACCAAGGGCCTCTCCTCCCATTGATGACTGACTAGGCCATCCTCTGCTATTTATATAGCTAGAGCCACAAGTTCCACCATGTGTTTTCTTTGATTGGTGGTATAGTTCCAAGGAGCTCTGGGGGTACTGGTTAGTTCATATTAAAGTTCCTTCTATGGAGCTTCAGTCCCCTTCAGCTCCCTGGGTATTTCTCTGGCTCCTTCATTGGGGATCTTGTGCTTTATCCAATGGATGGCTGTGAGCATCCACTTCTGTATTTGTCAGGCACAGGCAGAGCCTCTCAGGAGACAGCTATATCAGGCTCCTGTTAGCAGGCTCTTGGCAACACACTTTTTAATGTTAATTTTGAAACCAGCCACTTTGCTGTTTACAAATTATAGGAGTTCTTTGGTTCAATTTTAGGGATCACTTAGGTATACTATCATATTATCTGCAGTAAAATAAAATAAATAAAATAAAATAAATATTTCTTTGACTTCATCCTTTCCTATGTGCACCACCTTTATTGCCATCATTTCATATTGTTCTGTTAGAATTGCAAGAACTAAGTTGAATAAATATGGGGAGAGTGGCAAGCCTTGTCTTATTCCTGATTTTAGTGAAAATGATTTGTTTCTCTCCATTTGATTTGATGTTGTTTGTAAGGTTGCTTTAATTATGTTTATGTATGTACTTTGATCTCTTCAAGACTTTTATCCTGACAACTTTGGATTTTGTCAAAGGGTCTTTCAGCATCTATTGAGATGATGATGTGGTTTGTTTCTTTCAATTTGTTTATACGGTAGATTATATTGACAAACATTCTTATGTTGTACCATCTTTACATTTCTGGAGTGAATTCTGTTTGATCATGTTGGATGATCTTTTTTATGTATTCTTGAATTTGGCTTATATTTTATTGAATATCTTTGCATTGATGTGCATGAAGGAAACTGCTATTTTTCTTTGTGAATCTTCATATGGTTTGGGTATGAAGGTTCACTGTGGCATCATAAAGTGAATTTGTCAATGTTCCCTTTGTTTTCATTTTTGTGGAATGATTGAGTATTGGTATTAGCTCTTCTTTGAAGGTCTGATAGAATTCTGTGCTAAAACCATCTGGACATGTGTTGTTGTTGTTGTTGTTGTTGTTGTTGTTGTTGTTGTGAGACTTTTAAGGAATGCTTCTATTTCCTGAGGGGTTATAGGACTATTTAGATATGTTTACCTAATCTTGATTTAATTTTGGTAAGTGACATCTGTCCAAAAGATTGTCCATTAGATTTTCCAATTTTGTGGAGTACTAGCTTTTGAAGTAAGATCTAATGCTCCATTGAATTTCTTCAGTTTCTGTTGTTATGTCTCCCTTTTCATTTCTGATTTTATTAATTTGGATACTGTTTCTCTGATTTTTAGTAAGGTTGGCTAAGGGTGTTGGGAACTAAAAATGGGGCCCAGGGGAAGAGGGGGAAGGGAAGAGCCACACCCCACCAGAGTTCCACCTATTCTTAGGTCAGTCAGGCGTAGAAGGGCTGCCATACACTTTCCACTTATCCCCGGGTGGGCATCTAAGCCTCTGACCCACTCTTCCAGCGTGGCCAAGGGGCAGCCCTACCTGGGAGTCCCAGCACTACTTTCCTAAAGCCCCGGGGAGCCCCCGTGCTACTTTGCTAAAGCCATCAGGGTTATAGAAGAGAGGGATGAGGAAAGGTTCCCAACACTGGCAAGAGTGAGCACAGTGGATCTTGATGAGCAGAGACATTCTATGGTTTTAGAGCTTTATTATAGAAAGGAAGGTAGAAAGAGAGAAGGGAGAGAGAGAGAGAGAGAGAGAGAGAGAGAGAGAGAGAGAGAGAGAGGAGAGAGAAGAGGAGAGGGGAGAAGAGAAGACAAAGAGAGAAGAGAGTGATGGTGAGAGTGAGGGGTAAGAAGTAAGAGAGTGAGAAGTAAGAGAGCAAGCAGGGGCTGAAGAGCCCCTTTTATGGTCTTTACTGTTGCTAAGTAACTGGGGAGGAGTTTAGCCTGAAGGTCAGGAGCTTGGGCCATTGCCTACGTGACTTCTAGCCATGCTTCTCTTGTGGGGGATGTGGGGGGTAGTAACTTAGGCAGGGGCCAGAGTTTCAGGAGCATAAGGGAACACCTACCTTGCCATGTAGGTGAATTATCACCATCAGGGTTCAGACCTCAGCTCAACTGGAGACCATCCTTTCTGTGCATAGCCCAGTTCCCCACAAGGGTTTGTCTACCTTGTTAATTTTTTTTAAGGAAACAGCTCTTGGTTTAGTTGATTCTTTGTGCTTTTTGTTTCTATTTTATTTATTTCAGCTACTAGTTTGATTATTTCCTACCATCTATGTATCTTGGATATGTTTGCTTCTTTTTGTTCCAAAGCTTTCAGGTGTACCATTAAGTTGTTAATATGAGACCTCTCTATTTTTTTTTTCTTGTAGGCACTCAGTACTATGAACTTCCCTCTAATACCACTGTCATTGTGTCCAGTGAGTTTAAGTATATTGTGTATTCATTTTCATTGAATTCTGGGAAGTTTTTAGTTTCTTTCTTTCTGCCTTGACCCAATAGTCACTCAGAAGAGAGTTGTCTAGTTTCCATGAGTTTGTAAGTTTTCTGTTGCTTCTATTGTTTCAAAATCCACTTTTAATCTGTGGTATTCTGAGAGGATGAAGGGGTTGTTTAAATTTTATTGTATCTATTGAGTCTTAGTTTGTGACTGAAAATGTAGTCAGTTTTATGGAGAATATTTTGTGAAGTGTTGAAAAAAGGTATATCCTTTTGTATTTTCATGAAATGTTTTGTACATATCTGTTATGTCCATTTGACTCATAACCTCTGATAGCTCTAGCATTTCTGTGTTTAATTTTTGTCTGGATGACCTATCTACTGGTGAAAGTGGAGTTTGAAGTCTCCTACTACTGATGTGTGAGGGTCATTGTGTGACTTAAGCTTTAATAATGTGTCTTTTACAGACATGTTTGTCTTGTTCTTGGGACACAGATGTTAAGATTGAAATATCAAATGTCACCTTGGTGATTTTTTTTTTTTGATCAGTAAGAAGTATACTTCCTTATTTGTTTTGATTTATGTTGGTTTGAAGTCGACTTTATTCAATACTACAATAGCTACACCAGCTTCCTTCTTAGGTCCTTTGCTTGAAATATCTTTTTCCAACCCTTTACTCTGAGGTAACGTGTATCTTTGATGTTGTGATATGTTCAGCATGTAGCCAAAGGATGGATCCTGTTTTCACATTCATTTTGTCAGTCTTTGCCATTTTATTGGGGAATTGAATCCATTGATATTGAGAGATATTAATTACCAATGATTCTTAATTTTGCTGTTGGTGATGGTGGTGGAGTTCATGTATGTATATGTTTGTGTGTGTGCATGTATATGTGCATTTTTTTCTTTTGGTTTTGATTGTGTGAGATTATTTATTTCCTGTGATTTTTATGGGTTTAGTTAAGCTCCATGAATTGGAGTTTTCTTTATATTACCTTCAGTAGGGCTTGATTTATAAATAGTGCTTGAAATTTACTTTATTATAAAATATCTTGTTTTCTCCATCTATGGTGATGGAAAGCTATGCTATATATAGTAGTTTTCAGTATCATCTGTAGTCTCTTATAGTTTGTAAGATATCTGTCCAGACCTTTCTGGCTTTAAGTGCCCATTGAGCAGTCCTATGCAATTCTAATAGGACTGCTTTCATATGTTACTTGGCTTTTTCCCTTTCGACTTTTAGTAGTCTCTCTTTGTTCCATATGTTTAGTGTTTCAATTATTATGTGGGGAGGGATTTTTTTTCCCCCTGGTCCAATCTGTCTGGTACTCTGTAAGCTTCTTTCACCTTTATAGTCATGTTGTTTTTCAGGTTAGAAAAATTTTCTTCTATGGTTTTGTTAAAAATATATTTTGGGTCTTTGATGTGAGATTCTTCTTTTATTCCTATTATTCTTAGGTTTGATCTTTGTTTTAATTAAGGTATTATTGCAATGAAGAGACACGTTGACCACTACAACTGTTATAAAAGAAAACATTTAATGGGGGCTAACTTTTGTGTGAATGTGTGACCTTAGAAAACATAAGATGACTGCTGAAAGACCTTGCTAGAACAGCATGCTGGGGACCTTCTGTTAGAAGGAAGTGATGAACACTCCCTTCCAGGAATGACCCAGCAAAACAAGCTTTACAAGAAAGCAGATGCAGATAATGACCAAGAATGTTTCAGTTCCCTCTTCTGTTGATTAAGACCTCACCTCACCTGGGGCCATCAATGCTACTTAGGGAAGGTCTTGAAACTCTTGCCTGTCCAGAAGGGAGAGGCTAATTACCATTTCTAAAGGGGCAAACGAAAAGGTCAGCCCAGGTGAACAATGAGCTTGCTATCAAAACTGACCCTTACACTGTATAAAAAGTGATTGCTTCTGCCCCAATTGCAGGATGGACCTAGCTCACCAGATCAATAAACCTCTTGCTTATTGCATAGATCTCAGTTTCTGTGTCTCTGCAAATGGGACATCCTGGAAGTAAGGCTCTTCAGATCTTACACTTACAGTTTCAGAGATTTAGCCCATTATTGTTATGGTGGAACACATGGGAGCATGGAAGCTGACATGGTGCTGGAAAAGGAGCAGAGAGTTCTATATTTGTATCCACAGGCAGCAAAAAGTGAACTGAGACACACTGAGACCTCAAAGCCCACCCCCAGTGACACACCTCCTCCAGCAAGGTCACACCTCCTAATAGTGTAACTGAAAGACCCCTGCTTCAGGGGATATCCTCGCTCCTGTCCCAGGATGAGACGACACCCCAATAACCAGAGAGAAACAATTCTTGATGCAATATGCATGAGGTTTAATCAGGAAATATCAACATGTTGAGGATGAGCTCATAGGAGATTGACCCTGAGCTGTTTCAACTGAGGGCATTTAAAGGAAAGACCATAAGGAAGGGGTGGGGAGAAGTTCACAAAGAAGGTTGAGTTTACAGCTTTTCTCCGGAGGAACTGTATGGCTCATTTATGGCGTAGGGTTCATAAGCGATCTTTTGGTAAACATTCCTGGCTTTTAATACCAGAAAGCAGGGCCTGGCGGGCCATCCAGCAGTTATCACTTTTCTAGCTGTCAGGTAGAAGGACATAAGGCTTCCTGCACCAGTCTGAGTTTAAGATGAGCCAGTTCCAGAGGTAATTAGTAACTCAAGCTGAAGGCAAAAGAACAAAGAACACTTTTTATGGTGTCTAAGAAACAAATTGAGTTGGGGTCTAAGAAACAAATTGAGTTGGGGTCTTACATTCCCCATCCGTTCTAGTAACTAGTTCTAATCTTAGAACTAGACACTATTTTTTTCCCTGATGCACTTGATTCTTATCAAGTCTTGCTTTAACACACATGGACCTATAATTAAAAGCAGAAGCAAAATTTTAAAAAGGGGTCCCATAAGGGTAGAAAGTAGGGTGATCAGGAGTACAAGGTAAGGGCTTTTTCATGAGTCCCAAGGTTTTCTGAACAGTGGTGTCTAATGTAGACTGAATCTCCAACTTGGAAGCGATGTGGGGTTTGCAGGTCTCCTTTTCTTGAGTAGGCCTTCTGGAGTTGCTTTCACACTCGCTGTCTCACCCACTCGAGCGCCTTGAGCCTAGAGAACAAAGGCTGGGAAAGCAGCACATCAGCACTATTTACAGAGGCTATTTTTACCAGAGTAATATATAGGGGTCAATCCAAACTGTCCAGGGGTTTTTCTAACCCTGAAGAGCAAAGGGTAGGAGAGCTATTTAATTATAATGGTTTTATTTATCCTCTCTACCTGTCCTGAGATTTGAGGCCTGTATGCACAATGTAACTTTTAATTAATCACCAATATCTTGGCCAGTCCCTGACTTACCTGAGCAACAAGGGCAGGTCCATTATTATCAGATCCAATTACCCTGGGTATCCCAACCCTCAGGGAGATTTTTTTCTAGGATCTTCTTGGCCATCACATTAGCTGTCTCAGTCCTGGTAGGAAAAGCTTTTGCCCAGCTTGAAAACGTGTCTATAAAAACTAATAAGTACTTGTTACCATACTTGGCTGGCTTCCCCTCAGTCTTCTTCTCAGGAGGCATTCTGGAAGGATTAGCATTAACCAGTTAACAAGGCATATAAGGTTTTATCACCGAGTCAGCCACTCCTGGTAATCTCAGTACATGATAAGGGGATGTTCTAACCAGTCTCTGCAGATGTTTAACTCTTAGGTGGGTTGGACGATGCATCTGTTGGACATATTTTAGTCCTTTTTGTCTCTGCAGATGTCAAAAGCCCTTTTTGTCTGTATAATGCTCTGTGCAGTGGCAAAAGCCTACCTGCTGTCAGTGTAGATGTTGATAGACTTCTCCTTTGCCATTCGTAGAGCTTGCATCAAAGCCACAAGTTCAGCTTTCTGGGCCGGAGTTCAGGGAGGCTGCTGGCCTAGATTACTTGTTCTCTGTCCACCAATGCTGCCCCTGCCTTCTGCTTACCTTTAACATGAAGTTACTGTCACCTGTGTACCAGCTCAGAGTCCCAGGCCAAGGTTGATCTTTCAGATAGTTTCCGGTCTTCTGCCAGAATGTCAGCGTAGTGATGAGTCAAGCAGTAGGGTAGTGGGATTGAGGACAGCAGGGGGAGTGAAGGTCATTTGTTCAGTCAANAGAANGCTCTGGTAATGTGTNACATGAGTATTTGTCATCCATCNGTCAGGATGACANNTTTGTTGAATAATGCTTTCAAGAACGTGGAGTGCCACTACAGTTATTTGCTGTCCCAGAGTGAGCTCATCAGCATCCTTGACAAATAGAGCTACAGCAGCAATAGCTTTTAATAAGAAGGACATCCACTGGCAATAGGGTCTAACTTTTTGGATAGGTAGGCCATTGGCCTTTTTTTTTTCTTTTTTAAGGTTTTCTGGTGATCTGGAGTCCACACAAGCACCCCCCCCCTTTCTTGTTTAGGAGTACAATGGAGCTGCTAAGGTCACGAACCTAGGTATCCAAAGCCTGCAGAAACCAGCGGTGTCCAAGAATTCTCTTACTTGCCTTGGTGTAGTTGGAGTGGGGATCTGAGTTACAGTCTTTTTCTGGCTTCCTTTAGCCACTGCTTCCCGTCTCCAAGGGTGTTATTTCAAATATAACTTCAGTCTGACACAGCTAAGCCTTTTTAGCTGAGGCTCAGTACCCCAACTCATAATTCTGTTAAGCACATTGGTCTTCTGTTGCCCAGGTTCCCT
>NC_034606.1:10554174-10564251 GCF_900095145.1 Mus pahari | reverse complement strand
CATTAGCAAATAAAATACTTTTCACACTGAAAGATTCAAACTCTTAGCTTCTGTATTGAAGCAGAGACAATAAAAATTATTCTTATATGATGTACAGCTGTATTAACCATACTTAGAGGCAAANTTTTCCAGTGATTACAAGCTCACTAGAAGCAAACACTTTATGATTATCAGTATGCAAAGAAAAAAAAACAAATTTTTCAATCTATAATAATTTTATATGAAGTAGGCAAGACAGATTGTAATGCCTTTATATGTTTTACAGCCTGATAACATGATTATACTTAAAACATTTCTTATAACTTNAGTATTGTGAAAAAGTTGCTTGTACAGTAATCCCCTGCAAGGCAGCAACCATAGCCAAACTGTATGAGAGTCCAATTTTAAACAATTTATTATTTTTTAAAAATCAATACCAGAAACATCACTTTAATGTTACAAAGTTTGGCTGCCAATTTATACCTATGAATGCATGACAGTGCAAATTTTCTCAATTAGAAGTATCCTAGAGGCCTTGTTTTCTGAGCTGTTTTTTCCACGTGTTGTTATTTTTAAAATGACTCCAATCCTGAGTTACCAATTTAAAGCTGACTTTTTTGTAACCGATGTTACACTCTTTTAATCATACCCAATAATTTAAGCCAATATTCTATGACCAAGATATGTAGAGCATATTTACACCTTTAAGACCAATCAAAACACCAAATCATGTGGCTACATGAAGATTCTTATAAATTTAGACCAATCAAAGAATTTTACTTTTTTTTTTTTTTTAATAAGGCCCCACGTAACTGGGGTGGTCAATAGTCATTTCATCTTTGGATGAGTGGGCGTTAACCAGTGGGGGCAGAACATTGACCTGATTCTTCCCGTGGGTGCTGTCACGACCCACAGTCATGGCTCTTGGTATCTTGGAGGCAGAGCCTTAGAAAAATTCTTAGGATAAGGTTGAAAACAGATACCAACCTCCTTGCAAACCAGGTTTGTCTCAAGGGGAATTCAGAGATGGTCTGTGATAGACCTTCCACTGCAGTGCTTAGCCTCGCAGCCCATGCTGGTGCCCATACTGGATTCATTTTATCAAGAACGAGTATGCACAGGTCTGAATCCTATGCAGCTCCTAAAGGAGAATTATCAACCCCAGGTTAAGCAAAGCCTCTGCCAGCCAAACCAAGTATAGGATAATAAATTTGCAAAGGTCTCACCAAGGAATCAATCTGTTTTATAAAACCAGTAATTCTATTAAAAATAAAAGGCCCCAAAGTTACTAATAATGAAAATGCTTATTAAAGGGCCAAGGGGGAAAAAAAAAGGGCTGGCGAGATGGCTCAGTGGGTAAGAGCACCCGACTGCCCTTCTGAAAGTCTGGAGTTCAAATCCCAGCTACCACATGGTGGCTCATAACCATCAGTAACAAGGTCTGACTTCCTCTTCTGGAGTGTCTGAAGACAGCTACAGTGTACTTACATATAATAAATAAATAAATAAATAAATCTTTAAAAAAAAGGTCCAAGGAGGGGCATCAAGAGGGGCATCATATAGGATTTCCATGCTATTATCAGTAGCGACTGAAAACTGTTTTCTCTGGAGCTCCAACTTAAGTTGGAAAGCATTTTATAACCAAATAAATATCTGTTTTCCTCTCCTCAGTAGTAAGAAGAACCTGTAAAAGCTTGTCAGGCAAGCAGGATTTTCTGAAAAAAAAATGAGGGTGATTAGCTTTTTTGGTTATAAAGATCAACAGAGGAAAAAGACCAGTACTGAAAGGGTTAAAAGGTTAGTAGGCTGCACTCTGGCTGTACTCTCCTAGCCACTGCGCCCAGGCTGGCATTTAGGCCAGCAGCTTTTTTTTACCTTTCCTGTTTGAACAGCTACAGTCGCTTTTCTCTTGTAGACTGTTCAAGCTCCTTTTTTAGGGGCGCAGTCGGCCTGCCTGCTCAGGGCAGCCTTTTTATTTTCCTCCATCTCTTGTGCTCTGTGCTACCCCTGGGCCACCTCACCCACCAGGAACACTAGCCCCAGCGCAGCCCAGCATGGCAGGCAAGGTGTTCCAGCTGCCATACACTTTACTTGCACAGTACCTGCACCTCAGCCAGTGCCAGTGCCAGCGCCAGCGCCAGCGTGCTCACCCAGGCAGGTCACTTGTGATTTCAGTCCCAACCTCAATTTGATGACCAAGAATCAAACTAGAGAAGGGGGGGGTGGTTGTCAAAGTCAGTCATTATCACATACAGGGAGACAAACAAAACACACAAAAAGACTACGAAAACCGAAAACCAGGGCCCACTTCTTGTGGGACTTCCAACACCAAACCAGAGCCTGCCTCCTCCTGTGGGACTTCAGATGGCCGAGTGGGCACAAAAAACTCTCCTGTCTAGGAGGGGTTTCAGGTTCCACCTCAGCACCCAGATGGGAAATCTCTAGGCATCCTCAGAGATTCCTCAGACCTCCTGGGATGTCTCCCAGGGTGATAGCCTGTTATCCCCGGACATGTCTGTTGATAACCCTCCCTTCCTTGGGAGTTCTTTGCTCTCACGGGCTCAGAAGACTGCAAACCAAACTGAAAGAAAACTGCAAACCCAACTGAAAATAGCAAGTTCAGACACAGCCGGCAGACAAAGACAGATTCCTACCTCCAAGAGGGGTCTCTGAGAATTGGGGTAGCCATAATATCCCAGACAACGAGCCCTCAAATGAAAGACCCCCGTTTCAGGGGATATCCTCGCTCCAGTCCCAGGATGAGACGATGCCCCAATAACTCAAGAGAAACCATTCCTGATGCAATATGCATGAGGTTTAATCAGGAAAAATCAACATGTTGAGGACGAGCTCATAGGAGATTGACCCTGAGCTGTTTCAACTGAGGGCATTTAAAGGAAAGACCATAAGGAAGGGGTGGGGGGAAGTTCACAAAGAAGGTTGAGTTTACAGCTTTTCTCCGGAGGAACTGTATGGTTCATTTATGGCGTAGGGGTCATAAGGTATCTTTTGGTAAACATTCCTGGCTTTTAATAACAGAAAGCAGGCACCTGGTGGGCCATCCAGCAGTTATCACTTTTCTAGCTGTCAGGTAGAAGGACATAAGGCTTCCTGCACCAGTCTGAGTTTAAGATGAGCCAGTTCCAGAGGTAATTAGTAACTCAGGCTGAAGGCAAAGAACAAAGAACTCTTTTTAGGTGTCTAAGAAACAAATTGAGTGGGGGTCTTACTGGTGAGCCTCCTGGTGAGCAAGCATTCAAACACATGAGTCTATGGGGGGGGGGCATCCTATTCAAATCACCACAGACTTTTCACCTCAATTCTCTGGGATGTTTTGTGTTAGGACTTTTTCAGATTTAACATTTTCTTTGGCCAATGTATCTATTTCTTCTATCATATTTTCAACATCTGACCCTGTCTTTATTGCTTCTGTTTCCCTTTTCTGGTCTTGAATAGTTTTGCTTGTTTTCTTCAACTGTTTTTTGTTTGTTTGGTCTTTTTGGCTTTCTTTAAGGGATTTATTTGCTCCAAGTTTTTGTTTTTCTTTTCCTCAATTTCATTAAGGGATATATTCCTTTCCACTTTAAGGGTATCTATCATTTCCATAAAGTTGATTTTATAGTCTTTTTTTCTCATGCTTTAGCTGTGTTGGAATTTTCAAGGCTTCCTGTAGTAGGATAGCTCTGCTCTAATGGGGACATAGTGCTCAGGCTATTGTTGATTTTTTTTCTTATGCTGGTATCTAGGCATCTGGGTTTGGGGTAATAATACATCTAATTGCTAATTTCTGAGTTTGTCTTTGTTGGATGCATATTTTTTCCTTGGTTTCTCTTTACTCTTTGGTCTTCTGGTCTTTGTGGCCTGAAGGTCTGGCATCTAGTGGGACCTCTGATCCAACATGGAGTCTACATTGGAATTGGAGGCTGGACTTCTGGTGGCTACCTAGCTCTTCCTTTAGTCCAGTAGTGAGTCTTCTCCCAAGTTGCAGCACAGGGCATGATTGAAAGAAGGTGGGGTTTTGGAATAGGGTCAGGGAGGGCACAGAGAGAGAGAAGGAGGTTCAGAGATGGGCTGTCTATATGGAGTTCTGGGATTTGATGTGGCCTCTGGTCCAGCAGGGATTCTCTACCTTAGTTTGCCTATCTGTTCTTCAAGCCTGTGTGGTCAGTTCTTTAGGGAGTCGTGGCCTGTTATTGTTCTTCTGGCTGGCATGGCCTGCACATGAGCAGAGAAACTGTAAACTGCCTCTTAACTATAGTAGGCAAAGTCACTGATCAGGCAAGAGATAACATAGATGCTTATAGGCTAGAATAAATTATGCCAAAACTCAATACTATCAAATGACAAATGAGATGAGTACACCAGAAAACTCCAAAGATTACAAGGTCATAGGTACACGATCAAAGTAGATCCTGTAGGGAATGGTAAATAAGGTATCAATGAGCACAATGCAAATTACTTTAACCATTAGGATATTTGACCATTAGATAAAAGCTTTAGGTAAACTAGGTTTTTTTTTCTCTCTCTCTAATTTGAAATGTTTATAGTACTTTCTTTTAACTTATATTTTCTTCATGAAGTTTTCAAATAAATGAAACTAACCATTTTTTTTTCCTGTGATATCACCTTTAAATAACTTGTCCTTTCATTTTGAGGAGCATTGATCCTATGGGCTAGTTTTGTTTTGTTTTGTTTTATTTTTGTCTTATTTTTATGACTTGACTACCAAACAGGAAAATCAGAAGTATAATTGTTTTAGCTCTGCAGAGAATGGCTTAATTAGGCATTTGCTTTTTGCTTAAATTCTCTAAGTGAGAGACTTGAAGCTCTACAGTCTTTTTGTTGTTGTTGTTGTTGTTGTTGTTGTTTTTTAAAAGAGATTTTCCTCATGTTGATGCTTGCACTAGGAACATAAGCTTCAGTCTGCAAAGATCTCTCTGTCAAAAAGGGACACATCCCCCAATTAAGTCTTTATATTTTATTTAGAATTTGGGACTCACAGCACAGGATGTACTAGGAGTTTCTGAGTGATGATTATGGCTGCTTCAAAGCATGGTTGTTCCTGCCAAGGTCATTGAGTGCTGAATGTACTAAGCCATTATGTAAGAAACTGAAGTAAACTCAAGTACACACTGATGGGCTTTGGTAATGTGATTGTGCTCTAAACATTTGTTACTACCTGGGCATGAAAATATTCAGACTGCTCTGGAATAAATAAGGATCTTAGATAACTATGTAAATTGTAAGCATAAAAAGTCACCAACATTTATTTATTTATTTGAAATGTCATTTGTTTTGAAGCAATTGCATGCTATTTAGTCCCAAGAAAACAATTATTCAAAGCAAATTATTAACAAAGATGGTACAAACTAGAAATACAGACAATTCTGTGTATTATGCAACCCTTTCAAATTTAGAGTTTTATTCTGTTCTACTTTGTTTGTTGCCTTAAAATAGGATACTTTCCCTTAACTATGTCTTGGATCATCCTAATGAACAAGAAAATATATTGTATAATATATAACATAAATATGAATTACCCAGAGAGATTTCTTGAAAGTTTGATTTTCCCCAGTCATCTATCTATCTATCTATCTATCTATCTATCTATCTATCTATTATATATACAGGAAAAAAACATACCACACCTAAT
This sequence comes from Mus pahari, assembly GCF_900095145.1. Classification (NCBI taxonomy): domain Eukaryota; kingdom Metazoa; phylum Chordata; class Mammalia; order Rodentia; family Muridae; genus Mus; species Mus pahari. The sequence continues at coordinate 10,558,619 of NC_034606.1, read as the reverse complement.
TGACACAAGTATATGTCAATTATAGTTAATATCACAATTTCACATGCTTTACACAAAGCAATATTAAGTATCAGTGATTCCTATGAGATGTGATGCATTATAGTGGAAGTAGCGTTGTATATAAATATACATATACTTGGGTTTATAAAACAACCTGTTGCCTAACAAAAGCTTAAGTTCACACCATTGCATTATTTAAGAGAATTTTTATTTCATCTTCAAAATGAAGTTGTATTCCCTGTTTGAAAAAAAAATATGTTGTGAAAGTAAATGAAATAATACCGTAAATTATTTAATGCCTCTTATGCAAAGGTACTTCATAAATGTTCCATTTCTTTCCTTCATTCAGTAATCTCAGTCACTTTGCATCTACCATTGCCAACTGAGTTCTTTCAGCATGGTAAAGACAGCACAATGACTCTCTAAAGGCTATAAATCCCTAAGAACTCTGTCACACTTCCTGCCCTCTATAGGGAGCTAGGTCCTCTCACCACTCACTGTAACTAGATTAGTGTTTTACAGATGTAATTTCATCATCACACTCTCCCAAAGTCTTTCCAATTCCCCTTTCCTGGACAGCTCTGTGATAGAGGTTGCTAATAAGAAAGCATGAGCTTGGAAGATAAGAGTTAGAGAAGCAGCCCCATATTCCCAGGTTTTCACTTGGATTCCCTTTTCTGGATCTGGGAAGATAGAGGAGTGGCTTCTCAGACTTCTGAGCTCTGACTTACTGCCAACAACTAGATTTCAGGCAGATGTTTTAAAAACAATTTATCCAGCCAGGGCCTCCAGAGCCATCACTCTCTCACACATGTATATCATCTTAATTCGTATTATTTTTCTTATTCCAGGGGTAATAGTGTGTTTCTACTTCTCCACTCAATGCTTTAGGATACTCTAGAACTTGCTATAATGTTAAATTGTGTTTGTTTTCTAATAACGCTTGTATACATGATACCTTCCAACCTACATTTTAATTTCTGTTGAAAATTCTCAGAAAGATACAGCAGCTTTTAAGTCGTCTGATTTCATCTCGTTTCACATGTGGGTCTCTACTGATAGATTTCAACATATTTTACATTGAGACTGTTAGAATCCTGAGCTCAGGGCCACATTAAAGGGGCCACTCTAGGCTGAAATGGGCCTGGTGCCTCTTCTATAGTTCTATTTCAAAAAACAATTGACGTTGCCATTTATAAACAGTACAAGGCATTTATCTTACAATTTTTTATCATAATTTTCAATTTTTCTTCATCAGTCCTCTTTGGTTCTAAATTATGAAGTTTGTTTTTAATTAATAAAACCTAAATAAAAGAAAATGCTACTTTGAGGATGGTGACTTCGGTGCTTGCTAGACTCCTGCCCAAGCTTAGGTTCCTTCCTTTTCACTAGCCAGGGTGATTAGTTTTATGTATTGTCAATGTTAAAACTCACTCTGAGGTACACAACCCACTTTAAGCCGGATTAAAAATTGTGCTTGCCATAGATCAGTGTAACTGACATTGTAACTGACTTTTACAGGAGAGGCCCCAAGTCTGGGAACTCCAGTAGAATATCTTCAACTGTCTCTCCCAACAAGCCAATGAAAGAAGAGTATTGGTGAAAGAGAAAATTTTACTCAATGTACACATTGGAAGATAAACCAATAAAAGGATCCAGGAAATCCGAAGTCTACCTTGTAGGCACTGATGTGAGCTGTAGATTTAACAAGAGGAAGAATCAGGAAAGAGGAAGGCAAGAGATATGCCTAATTCAGCAGTCTTGATAAAGCTACCGTCTTGATCATTGTCTACCACCAAGCCGACTGTTAATGCTTAAGGAAATCAGTACATTTCCTATAAACTGGTAAGCCCTGTTACTCAGTGTGTCTTCATTCGGGAAGTGGTCTGTTCTGTAATACTTTGCTGTCCTAGAAATCCATTGTGACTCCTACTTAGGACAACCTTCATGCCTTCACCTCGAAAGAAGTGATACGGGTTAGGTATCACCCATGTTATACAGACAATACTTAAATGATGATCAGGTTTTTGTAGAGTACAGCAGGAGCGAAGGAGACAGACACAAAATACTGTTGCTTCCAGGCTTCCATATTACTTTTGGTTACTCAAATCGGGGGGTGAGGGTTCTGTGGCTAAAGTAGTCACTGACTGACAGTGACTTACAGTGTGACATAAGTTACTTAAAATAATTTGCTGTGCAGTAAGTAGAAGCTGCACTCACAAGATTGTTAGTCTTTATTACTACTGTCCTGCTTTTACTTGTTTGTTTTGATTTTATTTTAGCCTGGAAGACACCTAATTTAAAGAATGCTTTTGATGTCAACATCATTACTAGGTGATGTTCACAATGAAATAATTTTAGGCATTATTGTCCTCATATTTTAGATAAAAAAGCTAAGGCTCCAAAACATTAATTAGTTTTCCTAAGATAATTAGAAGATTGAGCTCATGTACAAACTGTAGTCTATTTGCCTTTAAAATGAGTAGACTTCTCTATTGTCCTGTTCCATAGAAGTACCCCATTATATGTTTTATGTTTTCTAAGAAAAAATTATTTCATATGAAAAGGCTTTTCTTATGACCTACCAAGCTAAAAAAAAAATAATGATTTCATTGTTCACTTGCCGTACTCTTTTATCTCTTTAAGAGACTTTATTAAAAATGAAATCCTAGGTGACCAGCCCCTTGTTTGAATGGACATTGTGTACAGGTGAGTCACAATAATTACTTTTCCTAGTGGAAGTTGGAACACTGCATGCCAGTAGGCATGCCAGTATGCACAGAATTACTTGCTGCCTCTTGCTTACAGGACGTTCTTTGGTGTTTTACTTAAACCAATTTTTGTCTAATTCCCTTTCATTCCTTAGCTTTTTGTTCTAGAAATATAAAGTTGCTAAAGAAAAGGGGAATAATCTGTTCATCTCAAAGCTTAAGTGAGAATCATACCACGGAGCAGTTACAATATTCATGAATGAGTCTATTTGCCATCACAGGTGATCAAATGAGGTTTTTAACAACTTCATGTCTCAACAGACATTGTTGGCACAGAAAAGCCAAAGCAAAAGACCTGGAAGGGATCAAGATACAGTATCATAAACCACGTAGGTGGAGAGTAACTGTAAGATGCTTCACTTAAGAGGTATATTTTGATTGGATGTCCTTCTCACTTTGTTTCCTTTTTTGGAGATTATAGTCTCTGGGTTCCTCTTACAGAGGGTATCCAGCTAAGGACCACTCAGTATATAGGTCTGGGGCTCCTTCTGACCTTAAAAGGCTCAGGATAAGCAACTTAGTTTGTTTCTCCTGTCCCTCATAGGTCTTGAATGGAAAAACTTCAAGAATCAAGAAAGGGCTCTTGAATATCAATATGTATGATGTTAGAGGGTTATGTTGCATGCAGTTTTAAAACACTTCTGCTTCTGCCAGGGATCAGTTTGCACTCTGGCCCCTCTCAGCTTCCCCCTTTTTCCTGCCCAGCTTAGTTCTGGAGTTAGCCACCATCAGCCCTAACCGAGCTTTTACCTGCTTTTGCTCCAGGAGAGTTTGTGTTACTATCTCACTCACCAGACCCTTGAATCCAAGGATAAAAGACAGTCACACACTGCTTGTTACTTTTATAACTTGCCTTCTAAGGCACAATTGCTGAGTGCAGATATCTTCTACATGGAAAAACGTGCCCTTACCAATTTATTATCTTCATTTCTCCTCCTACCTTAAACTCAGTGGCTTATTCCACCTAGCCCCTGCCAAAGATCTTCGGCCACCTGCTTGTAGCAGAAGCCACAGACCCTAGATCCCCCTGAGGACTTACATGATTGTTGTGTTCTTCTTCCTCCAAAGCATGCAGAAAAGGAAACCTCTCTCCTGCCTGGTGTCTGTCTTTTTCTTCTGAGACTCGGGAGTTCCATCTGTACCATCTGCCCAGCAATTGGCTCCCAGCCTTCATTATTGATGAATCAAGAAATCAAGAACCAATTGGGCAACTGGATTTTAACATCAGGACCCACCTCTACAGCTTGCACTGGTTATTTTTATGGAAAAAGCAAGGCTTGATAGTATCTGCAAGGAGTAAGGATGCAGTAAGTCAGTTTGAACACTTTCAGTGTGAAATAGCATATTAATGTATATCAAAGGTTTTGCAGTGTCTTCATTTGAGGAACAGGGTTTCTAGGGAGCAAGTTATCTCTTACACATCTCATTAGACAAAAGTTCTATCAATGAAATATATTGTAATACGGTAGAGGGCTTTATATCTTTGCTTAGTATAGTTTCACAATTTTGTTTAAGTGTTGGGCATGATTATTCTTTTTTTTTATATTATTATTATTATTTTCTTTATTTACATTTCAAACGCTATCCCGAAAGATTCCCATACCCCTCCCCCCACCTCTGTTCCCCTACCCACCCACTCCCACTACTTGGCCCAGGCCTTGCCTTGTGCTAGGT
>NC_034606.1:10549949-10554163 GCF_900095145.1 Mus pahari | reverse complement strand
AAGGTGTTGGGTGCTGGATCAGCCTGCGGACAGCCGCCAGGCGAACACCCCTCCTGGGCAGGAGAGGCGCAGGACGATCGGGTCCAGCTGCGGGTGGGCATGATTATTCTTATTGTTCTTCATAAATATTGCTCCCTGTGACACCAAGTTTGGAGACTTTCATCTGTACATTACACTAAAAGGTCAATATAAAAGAACAATGAGGAATCTCAAAATGCATTCTAGACCCTGGTGTCCTGCACAAGAACCTAGGGCCAGGCCATAGTCAGCATATGTGTGTATATGTGTGTACACACACACACACACACACACACACACACACTCAGTAGTGGGGCAGCAGGCTCAATCTGTACTTTTCAATTACCTAAATCAATGGTAGACAGCCCCAGGGAATTCACACTGTTAACTGTGACTACAGATTTTCATTATACAATAGTAAACTATTTCCATTTGTGCAAGCACACTGGGTATCCACAATTATTCGACCTAAGTACCAGGAGAATAGAGCAAAAAGTGGTACATATATGTGCTGGTTATTCTGTTCTGACAATAAATCACTTCTATTTACATTGAGTGTATTTTATGCTTTCAATTCTGTTCATTTGCTCTCTTTTGTTACACTCAGTCACATCTTGACAAAACATTGATTTGTTTTCTCTACTTTTCTTGTCTCCTAAAATATTAGTCTAAAAGATTTTCTCCCAGAGTGTTCAGTTCAAAAGTGATTTCTTTTGAAATATCACCATATCAAGGTCAAAGTTTTGGCCAATTTTGTCTCACTAATCCTCTCTTATAATTAGTGGGATAGCTATCCTTAGTCTAAATAAGATTCTCTTATGGATAAGGACAGACAGATAATTAAGCACACCACTGATATCAGATGCTTATGGCAGTACCTTAACAAGGTGCTGGGTTTTGTTTTTGTTTTGTTTTGTTTTTTGTTTTTTGGTTTTTTTAGTGTAGGTTTCCTGCTAAATAACATGAATTTAAATGTAAATCTGTGCAAATGTATTCAGGTATTGTATACTGACATGTTAGTCACCAATGGGTGACTAAAGGCAATTTCACTTAATGATGTCATTTGTAGGTATCTTAGTCTGCTCAAGTTTGTTCTTGGAAGTTGCCTAACCATAGATTTCTCAGAATGGCAACCACATATGTGCATAAATAAGTATTATCAGCTTATTTTCATTGTTTTATGAAACTCAAATAGTGTATTAAAAGTTTTTGGGCCTTCTGCCCCTTCTGCCCAGTCCTTTCTGCTGGGGCAGACTTCTAGCTGGTCTGCTCCTGTGAAGACACCATACCCTGACCATCCTAGAAGATCTGCTGCACTCAGAGCAGTTGACACCATATCCTGAACCATCCCAGATGATCCTCTGCACTCAGAGCAGTCTGACACCACAGCCTGAGGCATCCCAGGAGATCTGATTCACACAGGGCAACTGAGCAACTGGTCACCAGCTGGTCTGCTCCCCTGAATATACCACATCTTGAAGGCATCCTAGGAGCTCCTTTGTACACAGGGCAACTGGGCTACAGACACCACAGTCTGAAGACCTCCTGGAGGCTCTGTGACATGCGGGGCAAGTGACCCTACAGACCAAAAGACTCCCAGGAGTTCTGCTGCACACAGGGGAACAGAAACCACAGTTCATAGTACCCCCTGGAGAAAAGCTTCACATGGGACAACAGCTTGACAGCTCGACTCATCCAGGAGATCTACTGCAGCCAGGGCAACAGATCAGCAGCTTCTCTGTCCCTTTGAAGAGCCCCCACTTGGAAGTCCCCATAGGTGGTCTGCTATAGTCAGGGCCACAGGCCTACTGGGAGACCTGAAGTGACCAAGGGACAAAAGAGGCAGACTCTAGACAAAGTCACTCAGACCAGCAAACACATTGGTAACCAGATGGCAAGAGGCAAGCACAAGACCATAAGCAACAGAAGCCAATATATGTGAGCATTATTAGAACCCAGTTCTCCCACCACAGCAAGTCCTGAATACACCAACACACTGGAAATCAGGAAGCTGACATAAAATTCTTCCTCATGAAGATAATAGAGTCCTTTAAGGAGGATATAAATAACTCACTGAAAGAAATACAGGAAAACACAGGTAAATAGGCAGAAGCCCTTGAAGAGGAAACAAATATATCCTTTAAAGAAACACAGGAAAACACAACCAAAATGGTGAAGGACCTGAATAAAGCAGTCCAAGACCTAAAAGTAGAAGTAAAAACACTAAAGAAAACTCAAATGGAGGCAAACCTGAAAGCAGTCAGGAATTACAGATGTAAGAATCACCAACAGAATACAAGAGGTAGAAGAGAGAATCTCAGGTGTAGAAGATACCATAGAAGAGATTGACACAACTGTTAAAGGAAATTCAAAACATAAAAAACTCATAGCCCAAAGCATCCAGGAATTTAAGAACACAATGAAAAGACCAAATCTAACAATAATTGGAATAGAGGAGAAGGAAGATTGCTAGCTCAAAGAACCCGAAAATGTCTTCAACAAAATCATAGAGGAAAACGTTTCCCAACCTAAAGAAAGAAATGGCCATAAAGGTTCAAGAAGCCTATAGAACACCAAATAAATTGTACCAGAAAAGAAAATCCTCTAATCATATAATAATCAAAACACTAAAGAACCAGAACAAAGAAAGAATATTAAGAGCTACGAGGGAAAAGGGCCAAGTAACATATAAAAGTAAACCTATCAGAATTATACCAGATTTCTCAATAGAGATTATAAAAGCCAGAAAAGCCTGGTCAGAGGTCATGCAGACTCTAAGAGAACACAAATGCCATCCCAGGCTACTATGTTGAGTAAAACTCTCAATCAACATAGATGGAGAAAACCAAATATTCCAGGACAAAACAATTTAGTCTCTATCTACCAATCTAGCCCTACAGAGGATGGAGGCTAGAAGGAAAACTCCAACACAAGAAAGGTACCTACACCAAAAAACCACAAGATGTTAAGCATCTCACAATAAAGCCAAAAGCAGAGAGCCACAAGCACACAAAGCCACCTACGAAAACAAACACATCAGGAACCAACAGTCATCTGTCTTTAATATCTCTCAATATTAATGGACTCAAATCACCTACAAAAAGACATAAGCTAACAGACTGGATACACAAACAAGATCCAGCATTTTACAACATACAACTACACCTCAATAGCAAAGACAGACACTATCTCAGATTAAAAGATGGAAAAAGGTCTTCCAAGCAATCAAGGAAACAAGCTGGAGTTGCCATTCTAATATCCCATAAGATAGACTTTCAACCAAAATTTATCAAGCGTGATGAGAAAAGACAGTTCATATTCAAAAAGGGAAAATTCACCAAGAGAAAGTCTCAATTCTGAACATCTATGTCCCAAATGCAATGGCACCCACTTTCATAAAAGAAACTACTAAAGCCCCCAAACACACATTGAACTCCACACAATAATAATGGGAGACTTCAACACCCCACTCTCCACAGTGGACGGGTCATTGAAACAGAATCTAAACACAGACAGTGAAACTAAGAGAGATTATGAACCAACTGGATTTAACAGATATCTACAGGACATTTCACCCTAAAACAAAAGAATATACCTTTTTCTCAGCACCTCATAGTACCTTCTCCAAAATCAGCCATATAACTGGTCACAAAACAACCCTCAACCAATTCCAGAAGATTGAGATAATCCCATGCATACTATCAGATCACCATGGCCTAAGGTTGGCCTTCAATAATGGCAGAAACAACAGAAAGCCCACGTACACATGGAAACTTAACAACTCTCTACTCAATGATGACTTGGTCAGGGAAGAAATAAAGAAATTAAAGACTTCCTGGAATTTAATGTGCATGCTGACACATCATACCGAAAGACAATGAAAGTACGGCTAAGAGGAAAGTTCATAGCACTAAGTCCCCTCCCTGGTAAAGAAACTAGAGAGATCTTACACTAACAACTTAACAGCACACCTGAGAGCTCTAGAACAAAAAGAAGCAAATGCTACCAAGAAGAAGGCAGGAAATAGTCAAATTCAGGGCAGAAGTCAACCAAATAGAAACAAAGAGAAAAATACAAAGAATCAACAAAAGCAAAAGCTGGTTCTTTGAGAGAATCAACAAGATAGAAAACCCCCTAGCCAAACTAAGTAAAGGGCCCACAGACAGTGTCCAAATTAACAAAATCAGAAATGGAAA
>NC_034606.1:10544053-10548954 GCF_900095145.1 Mus pahari | reverse complement strand
ATAGGGAACTTTCAGGATAGCATTTGAAATGTAAATAAAGAAAATAATAATAATAATAAAAATTTTAAAAAATGGCTGAGAGAATCACCACCCCTCACCTCAAGCTTTATTACAGAGCAATAGTGATAAAACTGCATGGTATTGGTTCAGAGATAGACATATTGATCCATAGAATAGAATTGAAGAGCCAGAAAAAAACAAAACAAAACAAAACAAAACCATACACTTACAGACAATTAATATTTGACAAAGAGACCAAAAATATAAAATAGAAAAAAGAAAGCATCTTCAATAAATGGTGCTTTTCTTTTTTGTATGATGTAGAAAAATAAAAATAGACCAATATTTATCACCTTGTACAAAGTTCAAGTCCAAGTGGATCAAGTCCCTCAACGTAAAACCAGATACACTGAATCTAATAGAAGAGAAAGTGAGAAAGAGCCTTGAACTCATTGGCACAGGGGGAAATTTCTTAAACAGAACTCCAATGGCTCATGCTCTAAGATCAAGGATTGAAACTGGATCATAAATCTGGAAAGCAAAGGACATATTCAATAAGACAAATTGGCAACCTACAGATTGGGAAAAAAAATCTTTACTAACTCTACATCTGACAGAGGGTTAATATCCAAAATATATAAAGAACTCAAGAAGCTAACTACCAAAAGACCAAACAACCCAATCAAAAAGTGGGGTATAGAACTAAACTGAGAATTCAAACTAGAGGAATCTCGAATGGCTGAGAAACACCTAAAAAAATGTTCAAAGTCCTTAGAGTTCAGAAAAATGCAAATCATAACTATCCTCAGATTCCACCTTACACTAATCAGAATGGCTAAGATCAAAGCCTCAGGTGACAACACATGTTGGCGAAGATGTAGAGAAAGAGAAACACTGTTCCATTGCTGATGGGATTGCTAACTGGTACAACCACTCTGGAAATCTATCTGGAGATTTGTAAAAAAATTGGAAATAGATCTACCTGAAGACCCAGCAATACCACCCTTGGGAATATACCCAAAAGATGCCCCACCATGCCACAGGGGAACATGTTCCACTATGTTCATAGTGGCCTTATTTGTGATAGTCAGAAGCTGGAACCAACCTGAATGTTCCACGACAGAAGAATGGATACAGAAAATGTGGTTCATTTACACAATGGAATACTTACATTAAGAATGAGGACATCCTGAGTTTTGCAGGAAAATGGATGGAACGAGAAAATATCCTGAGTGAAAAGGCCATGCATGGTACATATTCACTAATATGTGGATAATTCCCTGCCCCCCAAATGTACAGAATATCCAAGATACAATCTATAGAACTCAAAAAGGTTAACAAGCTGAAATGCCCAAATGAGGACACCTCAGTCCCACTTGGGAGGGAGAAGAAGGCCATCACAAGTGGGGAGGGAGGGACCTGCAAGGGAAAGTGGATGGGAGTTGGGGGTGGAGATGGGACCTTGTGTGGTATTGACTTAGGGAAAAGGACTGAAGCCCCGAGGGACAGCAGAAAGAATGGAAACAGGCAACCTCAGGAAGTAGGAGTTTGGGGGAACCTTCCAGATTGCACAGAGAACTGGGAGGTGAGAGATTCTCAGGACACGAAGGGAGGGACCTTAGACGAAATGCCCAACAGTAGGGAGAAGGAACTTCTAGAGCCCTCCTCCAGTAGGAAGACAGGACATCAAGTGACAGAGGGAGTTGCCATCCCACAGTCAGAACTCTGACCTATAATTGTTCCTGTCTGAAAGAACTGCAGGGATGGAAAAGGAGAGGAGCTTGAGGAAAAGAAGGCCCAGGGACAGGCCCAAAGTGAGATTCAGCTCAAGGGGAGGTCCCAAGGCCTGACACTATTACTGAGGCTAGGGAATACTCACAAGAAGGGACCTATCATGACTGCACTCCGGAAGACCCAACATTCAGCTAAAAGAATCAGATGCAGATATTTGTACCCAACCAATGGACAGAAGCTACTGATCCCTGTGTTTGAATAAGGGAAAAGCTGAGGAGCTGAGGAGGAGGGCTACCCTGTAGGAGGAACAGCAGTCTCAATTAACCTGGATCCCCAAGGTCTCTCAAACACTGGACCACCATTCAGGCAGCATCCACCAGCTGATATGAGGCTCCTAACACACATACAGCAGAGGACTGCTGGGTCTGGGTTTAGTTAGAGATAATCCACCTAACCCTCAAGAGACCAGAGGCAGCAGGGAGTTTAGAGGTCTGGTTGGGTGGGGGTAGGGGATGGGGACATCCTTGTGGAGACAGGTTCTGGGGAGTAGGTGTGGGATGTGGAACAATGGGAGGGTGGACTGGGGGTGGGTGGGATAAAATCTGGAGTGTTAATAAAAAATAAATAAATCAGACACAAAAAAAGATTTTATGAGACTGGATTATGTTCCAAACACACAGGAAGACATAGTAAAACGGTTTTGTCTGCATGAAGAAAACGAAACAGCAAGGAGCTATTGATGCTTCTCAGATAAATTACTTACTAAGAGAAAAATGTGTCTTCTAAAAATTTGACTAGTTAGGCACATATATGCAAACATGCCTTAAGTGTCTGACATGTTATGGCCAGAGTAAATGGACATTATTCAGTCTCTCAATAGTGGGTCCACAAGCCTAGCTGTAACTAACACAGGTTGCAATCTAATTAAAAGCAGGAAGCTGATGATTTGAGATTAATCACAGTTATTGCCAACACCAAATTCCCTCTGCTGTTATATATTAAAGTATATACTGAATATTTCCACACATGGCAAATGAAACAGTGGAGTGAAGCAGGCAACAGAAGGGCTGGTTAACCTCAGAGCTGAACTTCCTTGTATCCACCCCTATGAGGAAGCAAACTATTACTATACTTCATGATGTCTCAACTCTGAGAGGTGTGATGTCACCTAAATTTATTTAGGCATGTGTTGTTGTGCATTTGCAAAGCAGATGCAGGAAGATAGTACATTTGAGGCAAGCTTGAGGTACACGGTAAGTAAATAAATAAATAAAATAAAAATGACCTACACATCCCCATTTCTTCAATTTCTCTACTGACCCGGAGCAGTGTTTTACATAATCTCTGGATAAGATTTACATACCTTTGTCTCTATCGTTACCCAAATGATGAGGAGTTATAATTTTGGAGACTTGCTGTCTGTTTGATCAAGTTTATGTTTTTAAACAATAGATACTGTTTACTTGATATTTTAGACAATTTGAGGGCAATAATTCTGAATACAGATAGATATTAATTTAACAATTGGTATGTTAGTCATTGTTATGAAATGGTATGATTTAATATTATCGAGTATTGTTAAAATTATTCACGTTGTTTCCTCTTATATAAAATCACTAGTCAGATCCTCTAAGTTATTTATTCTCAACATTTCTTCAGTCTTTATTTTTGTATTATAAGAAATTATAACATGTCATGAAAAACAAGTACAAGTGTCTGTACTACAAAAGGTATGTTAATTCTTAATCAAAATAGAATAAAACAACAGAAAGAAAATCATGACTACTTAAAAATAAGACACAAGAAGGAGAAAGTAAAATATCTCCTTTGTATAGGGTCAAAATCACCAAATTGACCTACAGTCCTTATAACTTTTATTCAGTTTAAAATTCATTAATTAAAAGAACACAATACAGAAAACAGAGAGATATGGGGCACATAGGGGAGTAGAAGACACCAGGGGAAAGGGATAGAGAGGAATTTTAGAACATGTGTTTACTTTTCGAAAATGAATGAAAAGAAAATAACTCTTGGGAGGAATTTCAAAGAGAAAATTATTGGAAGGGTAAGAATGAGAATGAATTAAATATCTAATGCCTTTTATTTTTGAAGATTTCAAGAGTTTCAAAACTTCACTTTTTTTCTAAAGTCAAGATATTTCAAGATGTAGAGCAAGAGTATAAGATTGACAAATGCCACTTGATTTGACAATGAGAAAGACACTGGTGAATTTTGTCAGCATGGTGAGGGGACTTTGTGGGTGGTGATGCCATATTGCAGTGGGTGGACATACACAGGAAATGGGATATAAATTGCGAAGAATTTGGAGGTGGTTACATGTCCTAATACACCACCACTTAACCCAAGCTCTCCACAATCTAAGACAGTGTTGGATAAATACAGGGAAGAGTTAACAAGCAATCACACGTTAAGCTCCTGGCAAGAGTCCTTGAAAGTGAATCGATTGGAAAGCAATGTAGCTCTGACCTCTCACATATACACACAGGTATACAAGCTCATGGGGCTGGAAGGACAGGATATACACCTTCACAGAGGTAGACCTTGTCAAATCTGCTTCTCCCAGCCCTTGTCTTCAGATACATGCAGCTTAAGACTAAACACATGCTGGTAAGCACTCAGCCACTGTGCCTGTTTCCATCTTGAGAGAAGGGCTAGCTTCTAGATCTTAGACTTTCCAGATACATACAGTGAGAAGAACTAGGATGCCAGTTGTTTTCTCTGGGGACCATAGTAGTTTACTCACAGTGAGCTCTAGTCCAGACAACTCAGATTTAATAGTTTACTTAGAAACTTTGAGTAAGAATAAGGTAAAGACCCATGGCTCCCAGGGACTAAACCACCAACCAAAGAGTACACATGGAGGGACCTACGGCTCCAGATGCATATGTAGAAGAGGATGGCCTTGTCGGAATCAGTGGAGGAGAGGCTCTTGGTCCTGTGAAGGCTAGATGCTCCAGTGTAGGGGAATGCTAGGGAGTCGAGGCAGGAGTGGGTGGGTGTGGGAAGCACCCTCACAGAAACAGGGAGAGGGGGATGGTATAGGGGGGTTGCGGAGGAGAAACTAGGAGAGGAGAATATAAATAAAATATCAGAGAGAGAGAGAGAGAGAGAGAGAGAGAGAGAGAGAGAGAGAGAGAGAGAGAGAG
>NC_034606.1:10539030-10544018 GCF_900095145.1 Mus pahari | reverse complement strand
AAAAAAAAAAAAAAAAAAAGAAAGAAAGAAAGAAAGAAAGAAAATCCATACCTGCAGATGATGGGCAGTGACTGGGTGATGTTTACACGTGCAGCAGGAGGGTGAAATAATGTCATCTTTCTCAAGAGAGAGTAAGTGAGATGTGTACTGAGAAGCAAGGTTCTGAGACAGGCTGGGAGCCGGAGGAGGGTAGGGAAGATTAATTTCTGTGAATATGAACACATACCCTTCATAGGTGGCATGGAACTAACCATGTCCTGTCTTCCTGATTGCCACTGACAGCACAGAATTCTGGGTTGGCTAGAACACTGGTTTCATCTATAATAAAGTGTCATCATTTTCTAATTATTTTTATTGTCTCAGTGTCCTTTTGAGAGGAGGATTTCAAGTGATGTGTCTGTGGAAGAAAGTCTACAACCTATGAAACTTCCCACAGTTTAATAAAATGAGTAAGAGGGTTATAATTGCTCTTTTATAGGGCCCTTCAATTCAAATTATGTTTCTGATTTTAAAAGTATTTTCCTTCTGGGGACAAAAATGTTCATTCGTTAATAAAACTAAGAGAATGTGCAATTAGCTTCACTTCTCTTTTGTTTCTATTTAACAATGATAAAAATGAATAAGGGTATATTGCTTCAATGTCTAATGAGTTTGGGACTCTGGAAAATTCCAAAGCCTAATTATCAGGACTCCTGAAGACATTTTCATAAACAACAAGCCATCTACTGAGAGCATAATTGAAACAAATGAAGGGGGAATAAAATAATTGTTTGCAGCTGTAATATGAAGCCTGAATAATGAAGGGAATTAACATCAGGTAAACTTCACCCACACACTCACAATCCCATCAAGATCCAAAGTAAGGTTTGTAGACATCCTTAATAATATCTTATTGTAGAACCCTGCAGGGTAACTCTTACATAGCAGGCACGGGAGAAAAGCATCACTTATAATGTCATAGTCTCTGTTGCCAAGGCAACAGCGCAGCCGGCAACAGAGACTGACATTTTGAAGCACGCATGTGATTTTATTATTTACAAGTTACAGAGAAGAAAGCATGGTAGTTTAGAAACATCTGTTCTAATTCTGCTGACTTGGGGAAAGCAGTCAGTGCAATGGCCACGTGTAAACACACTCAGAGAGAGGCAGACTCTCCCGTGTACTCACTCATTTACTTGTTCAATAACCATTTACCTAAAGAGGACCTACTGTGTGCACTATACAAAAGGGTCTGTATGTAGGCACAGATTTGCTAATTTTTGTTTTGATTCTGGTTATAGGTGGTAGCAATCAATGCATGAGATAAAATAATCCTTAAATAGGGAAAAGTCTCTACTTCTCTCAGCTCCAAGCTCTATCGCAAGCATTTAGATGTACCACTCTATATCTTTGTCATTCCTATATCTCTTTTCTCAAACATTAATTTTAATGTATATATATATTTATGTATATATATATATATATATCCCTCATGAAACTATGAGAAACCAACAGATCCTAATTAAATAATTTTGAAACATGCAGTAGCACATATTTCCCTCTCACTGATTCACAAGAGCATTTTGTGACAGAATAATTCCAAGGTTTTAGTGCCCCAGGGAACATACACAGGGAAAAACTGCAGTAATGTTGACTTTGGCTTAGAATAGTGATTACAGTAGAAGTAAATGCATGGGTGACAGGCACTCAGAGAACTGTAAGGTATACCCCGTGGTCCCACTAGAACAATACATCCCATAATGTATGAATCTCAAAGGTAGTACTGAACCTTCATTACTTCTTTACAGAAGCAAGACCTAGGGGGGTTGTAATATGAAAATACTTCTTTAAAATGGGTCTCTTTTCTATGGGTGCCCTCCTGATAGCTAGAGTTTAGTAATGCAAAAGCAGGCTCCTCTGCCTGTGCTTAGTGATATTTACATAAGTGAATGCAACAGTCTGTTTTAGTAATGCTGTTCATTAAAACAGAAGTTCAGTCTAAAACATAAAGGAGATAGCAACTGCCCAGGTTTGTTATAGCAAGGGGGAAATGGGTATGGCTGAGCTGCCAAGAGCGACACTGACATGAAGTTGGCTGTTACTAGGTGCTGTCTATCCCTTGAAATTTCTGACTGCAGATATAGTGAGAGACACCACGCAGCCTCTATCATGCTAAGGCTCTTGCCCCAGTGAGTTATTGCTTTTAAAATCTCTCTCCTTTGAGACAGTTGAAGACCCCAAGATTTTTCTGCCTGCATTTCTTATCAATTTTATTCACTCTGCTTCCTTGCTACCTAGTAATTCAATTTAATTTGTGAAGGGGAGAAAAAAAAATATCATAGTTCTTACTTCCCATAGAGAGCTAGAAGATTAAAAGAGCCATGTGGAGCCCCTGCTGTGTAGAAACTACAAAGGTGTTATTAGATGGAACCCAGTGCATAATTCTGAAACATGCTGCAGTGTCAGAGAGCAAATCCTGTTTGCAGGCAGGAGCCTCTGAATAGCAGAATTGCCACAGCGACATGTGGAGGACAAAGCCTGTGTGAGGGTTTAGCTCAAAGCCTTTCTCTCAGCTTGGCATAGGGACAGATGTCTCACATAGTAAGCGACAGAGCAGACCCCATGCTGAGAAATCCAGTGTTGTCTGCCTCATTCAGCACCCTCAGCATATGTTCCCATATTTTTACATTTATTTCATTCTCACACTTCACTGATCTCTTAAATTTGTAAATTAACCAAAAAGGTGACTCAGTTCCTGAAGAAACTAAACCTGGCTGTCTGCTATGAAGATGAGGGCTGTCTCTGTGGATGGAAGGCTATTCACTTATGCTGGATGTGGTTAAAATGCCAACTGGAGACTTTTAAATATGAATATTGGATATTCTTTTCAGTCATTAGAAAATGACTAATGTCAAGCCCTTAGAAGAGACCAAGAACTTTTAAGCCTTTTGGAGTAAGGCATTTTTCTTTCAACTCTGAAATACTGGATGAGGCCTGTTGATAACCGTCACAGAGTACATAAAAATTAACAAGTCTACAGCGATGTACAGAATCAGATATATGTGGGTTTGAACTCAAGCCTTTCTATGTATGGGTCCCGAGTCCCTCTGCCACAGGGCATGGCAGCTCAGGGAGGTGGGATGCAGGGAGTTGTGACTTTGTTTCCCCCATGCTGTTGCTGTCTCCAGGCTGGTGTAGGGAAGCCTTGGGACATCCCTTCTGGGTGGGAAAGCACAGTCTGAAGCACAGGACAGCTGGACCTGGCTTGAGTGTACCCCAGCCTGCTAAGAGGCTATGGGCATGGAGTTCCCAGACTCTTGGACATCACAGAAGAGCAGAGAACCTAGCCAGGAGTCTGGGGAAAATGGGGGGAGCATTGGCTGGTCTCAGGGTGGAGAGAGTCCTTGGCTTAATGGTGGCAGCTTGATCATGGTGGTAGACCTGACTGGGAGTGCAAGAGGCCTTCTATAAGAGATTAGACAGCTGCTCTGTAGGCAAAGGCCATCTCTGTGGCTCCCCATGGCAGATCCTGATGAAAAGAGGCAGTCCATGGTTTTAAGGCATTTATTGTCACAATGGAAAGTGGATGAGTAAAACCATACCCCACTTCTCAGAGTGGGCAGGAGATTAAATACCTTTTGCAAGGAGGAATTTCTGGGAAGGAAAGGTTATTGGCTAAGCCCTCCAGGCCTTTAGGTACCTCATTAAAATGGAGATCTGTCTTGAGCCTACATGACCACGGGTCACATCTTCTACCTGTGGAGGGGCTTGGGGTGTTGCCTTTACGTGATTGATGGTCACAAATCTATGGGAGGCTGTGGCTAGTGACAGGAGCCTGCTGCCTGAGAGCAGGCGAAGCTTCTACCATCCCTCCGGGGTCTCCAGGGCTTCTAGCCTTAGCTTAACTGGGGTCCAGGCTACCTCTCACAGTCCACTGTCCCACATTTCTAGTTACCAGCTATGTGTCACTTTCTGACTTCACTAACCTCCATTTCCTTGCATAATAATGTTGTAAAAATCAAGCATTATGTGCCAAAATTTGTAAATAATTTAGCATATAATATATACTCATCACTCATCAATTATTCGTTTCTAACATGGATAGTCTGTTGACATTGGTCTTAACAGTATGTATGCATGTACTGTGTGCTTGTATCTGATTTGTAATATCCCAGTCACTAAATATAATAATGAATCTACTACCTATCTTTCTTAGTAGCTATCAAAGATGTATGAGTAAGGGATAAAGGCTTTGCATTAAGAAGTTTTGCAGCTTTAAATGATAAACAAAGGCAAAAAATCAACACCAACATAATATGAAAGGAATTATAGTGAACACAAATTGGGCTGTTTGCTTCAATGAGTAAGAGTCATTGAAGGCCTCTATTCACAAACAAATACATAGAAATGGCCTCTAAAATTCTTACTTAATTTTATTTCAAGTTTTCATTTTTTCTTTAGAGATCTCCTCCCTAGGAACATCATTTGATATACAAGCTTGAGATATTTTCTTCAATTTACATAAGTTTTCACATTTTTTAGAACAATTTGCCATTTGTTCTTAATATCATCATTCACTTAGAAGATGATAAATAGAACTTAAGATAAAAAGAATCACACTCACTTTAAAGCATTTAAAATATATTTATGTTTTATGTGCCATTAGGTCAAATAAAATTAACCTTAACATTTAAATGGTTTAATGCAGGGGAAAAAATTAGGAGTGAGGTTTGGTAGTGTACATCAGTAATCTCAACATTCAGGATGCTGAGGAAGGAGGCTTGTGGCTTTGATGCTAGTCTCTATACAGCTGAGACCTTGCCTCTGAATAAGTGCATTGTTTCATGTTTTAAAGTAGCCTTATTGATCAATACAAATTGTCACTCTAAGCATACCACTTTGTCTTCTTCAGTTTCTCTCTTTCCTTAGCTCTCCTTTCTTCTTCCACCATTCCCATTATTTCCCCTTCCTACCTTCCTTCCTTCCTTCCTTCCTTCCTTCCTTCCTTC
>NC_034606.1:10518435-10538905 GCF_900095145.1 Mus pahari | reverse complement strand
TTCCTTCCTTCCTTCCTTCCTTCCTTGGTTCCTTTCTTCCATGCCAACTTTTTCAAACTTGTTTAACTTATTACCCAGATAATCAACCATTTCTACCCTAAGAATATAAAAACTAGACATAAACTTGGAGGTTTTTGCTTTTCCTTTTATTCTACATAGCTTTAAAATATAAACTGTAGATGTTTTAGAACATGAACTATTTTAATAAATTCTATGAAGAAAGAAATGACAGGAAGACAAAAGACATTGCCTCCTGCCTCTTCTATCCACACATTGTCTCCTTAGGAGAGTGTCTTTACATTAGAATATGCTACCATTATTACTGGCAAAATAAAAAAAATTGAGAAAAATTTTTAAAAAACACATTACTAGACATTACATTTTAAAAAAGCAATATGTTTGATCTTACAGGACAGGAAGTAGGATGCTGAGTTGGCTAGTGCCAGGCACATCTGAGGAACCCCAGGACTACAAAGGAATCTTTTGAAATCCTTTGAACTAAGAAATCCCTAAGGTTCTCCATAGTGCTAACAGAATATGACTATGAGAACTAAATAATTCACACTGAATCATATTTCTCTACACAAGGATGCCTCTTGCTTTCAAGGAATAAATAACCAAGATTCTCTTCATGCTATGGCATTTGCTTTCTTTTTATCAACAAAATTAGTAATCTAGAATCAACCTCCATGAAAATCATTCATGTCCAGAAAAAAATGTGAATCTAAAATGTAATGGTATCAGTAGACGAATAGATGAGCGCTGTTGAAGTAATGAGAATATTTTCTATAATATTCATGAAAAGAAATCTTATTACTATGATCAAACACTAGTTAATTACTTTCATACTTTCATAATATTTTTTCTTTTTATGTAATTTCTCTTGACCTAAAATGCAATTACTTTTATTATTTAGTTATATTTTGCAACTTTTGTAGATAATGAATATTTGTGAATGCAAAATACCACATATTAGAAATTTAGTAAATCAATGTTTGCTTCTAACACTTTCATACAAAGAAGGTTCACATTTTCATTCCTAAACTAATACCATTACCATAAATTACTCCCCCTTGTGAATGTCATTAAACTCTTTGCCTTAAAGAGGAGAGAGTTCCAGCTAATGTCTACATATACCCTTGGTTTTATATCTCATACATGACAGTGGATGTGCTATTGTTGAGCAGTGGTAGCTCATTATGTTCCAAGTATTAAGGGTGGGAGACACATATGAAATTTCAAGTTTCAGGAGGCAGCCCTACCTTACTATTGTCATGTGAGAAACTGTGAATTGAAGTGGGAAAGAATTTCCTCTAGTTAGTTGTGCTAAAATTGTTGATGAGGCTTCTCTCTTAGGGATTCCAGGCCTGAGGACTGAGTCTTTGTGCCATGCTTACCTGTGGATGAGATGGCAAGGAGGGATAAAAGCACATGGCAAGGGAAATCTTTGTAAATATTTCTTAGCACGGAGATATAAATGTGTCACACTGCCTCCTTTTCATTAAAGAAGTGAAAATTGTTAAAAAAACAACTGAGGGACACTGTTGGAAAAAAATAACTCTTGCGAATACTATCTTTCTGACCTGTTGTGAGAATGACTGTTTCTTTAACTCGAACTTGTCTCATCTTGCCTTCACTTTTGAAACCAGAATACAAAACTTAGTTCTTTGTGAATCTTAGGTGTCTTAGCTGTGTTGGAAATATCACCATATGTTCACACATTGTCTGTTCTCAGCATTGATCATAGTGAACATATTATATTTTTGTGTTTCAGGAGGAGCCTGATTAAGCTCCGAGATCTGTGGCCCATTTAAGATGAGTGAAAAGAGCTATTTATTATGCTCAACCAGAATAATTTTTTTTATTATTTTAAGCCATTTGAGCCATATTTCCTTTTCTGGTTGGCTAAAATATACAATAATCACAAATGGTATCCAAGTCATCTGCCTGGTTATAGTATTTAAGCTTAGAGGATGTCTTTATGATTGTGAAGAATAAATGCCATCAGGAATGCCTGCCAGGAGGAAATAGAGTCACCTGCAATACATTTGTTATGCATCTATATCTAAGAAGAGATGCCTGACATGTATGTATTTATTTATCTCAGGTACAATAGGAAATTTGTTTTACACAGAATTCATCAGAACTCCATTTTCCTTGCAGGTTATCATTATTGGGGTCAGTATGAAGCACATGACTTTTGTGCACCTTTAGTTTGGTTAAATGATTATCATTGAAATATTTTTCAGGTAATTACCATTTTTATATTGGAATATATTTGGGAGCAATTATTGTACATTTTATATATTTAAGATGTCATACTATATATGTGGATGGCAGAGGACCCTTGCAGAAGTCGATTCTCTGCTTCTGTCATGTGGGTCTAGAGGCTGAACTCTGGTTGCCAGGATTAGCAACACATAGCTTGACCTGCTGAACCACCTGCCCATTCCTGTTATGAGTATTTAAAACATCCAATGCGGGCTGGTGAGATGGCTCAGCAGGTAAGAGCACCCAACTGCTCTTCCGCAGGTCCTGAGTTCAAATCCCAGCAACCACATGGTGGCTCACAACCATCCTTAACGAGATCTGGCGCCCTCTTCTGGAGTGTCTGAAGACAGCTACAGTGTACTTACATATAATAAATAAATAAATCTAAGAACAAATTAAAAAAAAAAAAAATCCAACGCTTTCTTTTTGAAAACTTCTAGTAATTTTGACAATATATCATTCACGTTGATGAAAAAAACAAATGATACAGCCCGATGAGATTCATGTGTGATTTTTATATTTTTACCTTATTCATTGTCTCATATATAAACTTTTTATACAATTACTCTTTGGATGCAGCATAAGAAAGCAGTAATTCTGTTCATTAAGCCATTTGCTTCTCACTGCTGAACACTGAGAGCTAAGAAATACAGATATAAAGGTTTCAGAATTTATTTCCAAACTTGAGAACTGAATGTAAGTGGCTTTAGACTTGCAATCCAGTTTGCCTTTGATGGTGTATTAATGTTCTTTGACTCTAATGCTCAGATTCCAGTATTATAGCCACTCCGACCCACGTTTTAGACATCGTAAAGTAAGGTAGATATGCATCCTTTGCTGAGCAGGCTGTGAGGAGAGCCACTGTTTCACAAAGGCCTGCAGTCCTAGCTCCCGTAGATCAGACTTGACTGAAGTGAAGTAACTGTGCTAGATGTTACATGACCTGAAGCTGTAAGGAAGCTGGTAAATCCTCAAGATCAGGCCAGCCTTTTTTGAAGACAGTATCAGTTCACCAGTTCTGATGAGTATAGTTACTGGAGTCCTGATATTGAAAAAGTCCCCTCTACCTAATCCTTACCTGGAATTTGATCCGGAGAAATCTAATTTTTCCTTCTTTCACTCTCTACTGTCTAACAACAACAACAACAAAAACAACAAAAACAAACAAACAAACAAAACAGCTCTTAAGTCCTACCCAATAAAACAGCATGTCTTATAGACTGACACTATGCCCCATTATAGAACCATAAAACAAAATGACAATTTTGTCTTTGAATGTCTTAAAATGAAGTGTGTCTCAGTTCTAAAATTGCAAAGAAATGAAACTTGATGCAAATGTGTTTTATTTTATTCACACCCTTTTTTTCCACTCTAATTTTCCATTTGCACTTCCTATGTAGATAGTGTTATCCTTGAGATTTGCACAACTCACTCCCACAAACTCCAGAAACAGAAACTGAAACAGGGCTCCTAAGCAGGCAAGTTATTGAGGGAACAAGATAAAAAAAAAAAAAAAAAAAAAAAGCACAGTGGGCTGAGAGATTAAAAGAGAGGAGAAAGAGTCAACTCATTGACAATATGCCAGGACTAGTGTTGCTAGTAAACAACTGGATCTCAACCCTACCACAACAATTTGGGGTATCATAAAAGGTATGCCTTAGCATCTTAATTAGGCATCGAAGGTACAAGAATCTTCCACCACCATTAGCTGAAGTGTGTCTTAAGAGCTCACATCCATCCCTGCCAGGATATCCAAAAAGCTACAAGCTAAACCCAGGAGATGTATATTATACTCGTTAAAAACTCATTGTAGGAGCAGAGCACAACAAAAACACAAATCAGGTGGCTGGGAGGCCAGATCCAAGAGACATACTGCATGTTACGAGCCTGGTAGGATACTGACCCCAGCATCAGTGCCCCCATTTTCCCTTCCTGACTCAACTGTATGTTCCTTAGTACTTGGGCCATACACTATTCCCTCCTGTGATGAAAACAAGAAGCAGCAACAATAAACCATTGCTAATTGAACTAGTTTCTTTTCTCATAAAATAATGCATTTAATGGGAAATAATATAATTGAGAAATTGAGTATGAAGTTGCAAAGGTAGAGATATAGCATTGCTTTGGTGACTGCTTTGAAACTTCTAGAGCGGTAAAAAGCAGATTTATCAACATACCTGGGATCTATGTAATATGATTTCTGTTTTGAACTTCGAGATCCCCAGTCTCTGCCAGAATAAAAAATATGCCACATTTTCCAATTTATTGTACATATTTTCCTCTGCTTGTTTTCTTTACTTCCAACTATTAAATCTTCTATAACTGACTATCTCCCTCCATTTGGGGAGCTCAATAAAAGAAACAAGAAAACTCACATCTGTCTGGAATTGTCCTGTGAATGAAACTGTGTGAAGAGATTTCTGAGACCTTTTGAAAAAAACTCCAAGTAAAGAAGTCAAGAGTCTTGTAGTCTCTGACCCTGAATAAAATGGGTTGTTCTTGAGATCTGTGCCCCTCCCAGGTATAAAGGAGAGTGGGTTTTACTTTATATTACTCATCGTCTTACTCAATAAGTGTTGTTCAGAATGTTTCCAAGTGTGAGTTGTCCTCCTGGCTACATTCAGCTTGAACTGATGTGATCTTGCCCTATTGACTATGTAAGTCTAAATTCACATGGCCTTGCTCAAATATGAGTGAACTTTACTCACATGATCTTGCTTAACCTTCAGAATGCCCTCAGAATATAAATTGTCTGATCCTCTGAATAGAGTTGGGTACTGCATGAGACTTTAATTTGCCTCATTCTCCCAGGTTCATGACATGAACTAGAGCATTAACACACATCCAAATGCTATACTCATATAGTTTCTACAGAAAGTCCTAAGAGTGCCAGCGGTATATAAATTCTATACACCTATCCTTAGTGGTGTATGAGACCTATACCACCTATGTTTAAGGCCTCATCAGCTTATTGATTTCTTCAATATAAAATCATACATAAAAGTAGGTCCTTCTTCAGGTAGATATTTTAAGATGGGAAAACAAATATGCCTGTACATCAAATTCAGTGGTTAGAAGCAAATTTGATCTGACACTGTAATATTTTCTGTCTTTTTGATTTTTGAATAACTTTAATTAACTTTTCTAGATCTCGCTTTCCACAATCAATAATATGTTTGCAGTAATGGGAATCTCATAGGACTATTGTTAAGATCAAATAAGGATGTGAATAAAAATTACTGTCAAAGAGATTGTAATGCTAGTTAAAAGTATGCTGCTACAGGAAGAGACAGAAATAGAGAACTCAAGGGCTCAGAGAAGGAATTAAATGAAAATGTAAAAGATGATGTGGTCAAAGAGCAAACAAACACAAACACATCCTTACATATTTCCTATTTACATAGCCTTAATGACTACATCAACACTGGGTTCTAGGAATTCAAATTCAGTAAGTTGTTCCTGCTCAACAAACACTTACAGCTACTGATCAATGGCACTAGCTCAATGTTTCCTATTGTTGATTTTGGAAGAATCAAACAAAAGATTTAAGGCCTTCTGTAAAATGTTCCAGTAACTACACTACCTCAGTATATTGATTTTTTTTCGTTTACTCTTTGTTGTAATGCTAAGTGCTCACCCCCAAGATCTGGGGTCTGCACCTAGCCTCTGGGACCCTGCCCACAAGTTAATTTTGATTGGTGAATAAAGATGCTGGCAGCCAATGGCTGGGTAGAAGAGAGATTGGTGGGGTTGAGTTTTCATGGGCTTGGAGAGAGAAGAAGCCACCAAAGGATAGAGAAGAACATGCAGGAGAGGAGAAAGGAAGGCAACCATGGGATAGGGGCCAAAAGAATGGAGCCTAAAGGGCTGCCTAATTGGAGTTGAGACCAGCCCAGATGGAGCATAGTAAATAGTGAATGATGGCTTGCGACTATCGGTGGGAAAGTAGATTCTAACAACATGAAGAGTAGGCAGTCACCTAGCTATTGTGCTGCATAAAACATATTAAAATATAAAGCTGTGTGTGTGTGTGTGTGTGTGTGTGTGTGTGTGTGTTTCATCCAAGAGCATAAATAGTCAAAAATATGGGAAGAAACCCCATGCTGGGTTTTTTAAAGTGTTTTATTTACTACATCAGTAGTCTTGAACTTTGTAGAGAACTTGACTTTTTCTCTCTCTTGCTTCAACTCTTCTGTCTAACATGTGAACACTAATGGGCTGACAGATGTTGCTTTGGCAAGAAAGGTGCAAGACAGATATTGACAGACTCAGAAACTTTCCTGACCACATTTTTAATGCAGGCACCATTTACTGTAAGAGCTGAGTTGTTCTTAAGTCTGTCTCCTGGAACCTGACCTGTCCCATGACTTTACCTTACTTTGTGAATATTCTGACCCTCTCTCACCCTCCATAATCACTCTCCCCTAATCACATGGCAACCAAATGGTGTTTGTTTTTTGTTTTGTTTTGTTTTGTTTGTTTTGTTTTGTTTGATTGCTTTTTGTCTCTGTAAACGTGCTTATTAACTACTTGTTACTTTAGTCCTTAAGAGGGGCCCAAGAACTCTCTCTTTAACCTGAGTTAGGATTCAGTGGCAGGCCAGCTCTTGAATGTACCCCAGGAAAATTAAGTTTGCTACAAGTTTGGCTCAAAATTGTGGTAGTGATCTTATTCTTGTCCAGTGGAATTAATAAGACATACATTTCAAACCCAAACCAAATCACAGGCTTTGGGTCAATGGGTTAGAGGTTGGACATATCTGTATGGTAAACCCCTGAAGGTATTAAGAGATTAATAAGGCTACATACCTTTATTTAAATAGATACTGTCCAAAGATAATGCCTAGATGGCAATTTTACACTAGCTAGTCATAATTTTACATTGATCACTATATCAGTTATATTTTCTTTTGACTTCTAGTAACACCCTTATAAAGTGATAAGATAATATTTCTAGTTTTATCTGAGATAACTTCTTAAAGCAAAGTTCATAAACATCTATTCCTTTTTTCTCTTTTGCATGTTATGTATTTGAACTCTTTCATGACTGTGTATGGAACAATTTGATAGACTGTACAAGCTGACACAGTTTTAGGGGCTAAGTTCTCAGAATTCTGATCAGCCTTTAGAAGGTGTACTTTACAACTTTTCAGCATCATTTGTAAAATTGAGAAGAGTTTCATTTTACTTTCACTGTCCAAGTTATGATCAGGACAGGTACAATATTCAAGTCAGAATAAATTTCAGGAAGACATGAAGATTTGGAGCTGGGAAATAGACCATTTGGTGAAGTGTGTGCTGTGGAAATGTGAGAATCTGGGTTTGATCCCAAGAACCAACTTGATAATGACCAAAGAGACAATCCATGCTTACATTCCAGAGCCGAGGAGGCAGAAACAGGCATATCCCTACACTGATTTGTCAGTCTAGCTTAATGATGATGACCCAGGCCAGTGAGAGGTCCTTTCTCAAAAATAAAATGACAACCATGTTGTTGAGTATTGATGGCCATAGATATTTTTAGGATGTACAATTTCACAGCATACTTTCAGTTCCTCTGACTCTTATAATCTTCCTGATCACTCTTCCTCAATGATCCTTGAGCCTTAGATGGAGGAGTTGTTTAGAAGAGGAATCAGTTGTATATAACAACAATTAAATAAAAGTGGCTATAAATTTGGAAGAAAGCAAGGGTTAGTATAAGTCAAAATTTAGAGTGAGACAAAGAAAAGGAGGGAATAATGCAATTATATTAATTTGAGAAAAAATATTAAAATAAATAGACAGTTCTTGAGGAATGACAGCCTGAGGAGTGACACATCTTTCTGCCCTGTGCACATGTACCCTTACATATACATGTACACACACAAACACACACACACACACACACACACACGCATGAAATAATGATTCTAGCTGAATCCAAAATATCTCCAAAAAAATGAGTAAAACAAAGTGTTCATGACTTAATTTCATGTATATGTCTTTCTTAATTAGAAATGTAAGTAAAAATTCCCTTGGGCTTAACTAGAAACCTCATTAGCACTTGAAGGCTATAACAATTCAGAGATGCAATTAAGACATTTTAGATTTTATTAATCTAACCTCTGTTGTTGCAATAGCTAGCAAGAAGCATTTCTTCAAAATGATATTCTCAAGAAATTTGACTTTTCAGGATCACTTCCAGTTCTACCATGCTGGTCTCTTGGTTATTTTATAGATAATTTTTTTGTTGAAGTCAGTAGAACTTAGAGGAAATTGTATTGGTGTTATAACCAAATTATCTCCTTAAGACAACTATTAAAATTGCATTCATCTTTTTTCATTGATGTTGTATATAGTCTTCATTAAAAATATAGACAAAAATGTTATATGACATTACACTAAACCAAGGAATATCAGGCGTCTCTGACTCATTTTCATGTAGGCTATCTGTCATGATTCCATACAGGCATCACAGCATGCAGGGAAAAATGATCCACAGAGAGAAAAGAATGCAACTAATGCGTTTTTCCCCAACATATTTGTATTGATTCTTTGGGAATTTCACAACATACACCCACCACATACCATATACCACATACACTCTTCAGTGCCTCCTTATCTGCCCTCATCCTTTTAACCTCTCTGACAACAACAAAAAACAAGTCCAAATTGTGTTTTATATATATTTTTACTGGAGAGTAGTCAAACTGTCATTGACCTGCCCCTTAAGTAGAACTGAGTCCTTCCTATCCTGTACTTTTGCCAGAAGCCATCAATTGTAGTTGGCTTACCCTTGAACAAAAGAGTAATAGAACAATATGATATTTTCCAATTAATTTTTAAAATTTAATTTAAACCTTTCATTGCTCATGTTAATATCAAATAAAATACTATTGACCTTTGAAAAACAGAATGGAACCCCTCCACACCTGATTTTATTATCATCAGAGCTGGACAAAGACTTGTAGAGTCTGGTCTAGATCATTTGACTTTAGCCATATTTAAGTGGAGTACCAGTTTTGGAAATAAGCATGCAGGTAAGAGTTAAGTTGGCCCAGTGAGTACATAAAAGCTTAAGACATGTTTGCATTGAAGCTCCTTGCAAAGTCCATGTGACTTCATCCATAAGATGGTTTTTGTTAACTCAGAAAGGGTCTACGGGAAACTGACTGAGTTAAACATAATGCCTATGGGTGTTAAGATTGACCTTGGCCTAAGATGGCATTGAAGTCACTTAAGCTGTTGTAAAGCACAAGTGACATCACTCTTAAAAATGGGTTTTATAGCCTAAAAGTAATGCTCCAGGTTTTAAGAGGAAAGATTCTGAGATAAATAAAGCATAAATTCTGGGAGATATAAGCAGAACTTGTCTCATCAGATAGCAAAGGATCACCAGGTTGTAAAATTACATCGTTCTTGGCATTCCAGGAAGAGTAACTATGTACCTCATTCCATTGAAAAGGTAAGCTGTGTGTTTAACTCTCCTGGCTTCTCCAGTGTTTATCTGTGTGTACAAGGCCTTTTTGCCTGCTAAAGGCATCTTTTGACAAATCTTTCTGTCAATCATTCAAACAAACTTTTGCCATCTTTCTTTAACTGTGTGAGCTTCCATATTAAATGGGCCCATATCAATAAACTCAATCAGATCCAATTTTATGTTCCTTCCACCATTATCACACACTGTAAAACTATTCCCACACATATTCCCCAAACTTCTGCTTGAGTGAATTAGCGAACTCCTTGAGCCCTTTAGCAAAGTAACTCACCTTCTCATGGACTACATTTTCTCTCTCCCTCCTAGGAAACTACTCAACCTTAAGTATGGTTATAGACTAGCGGCAATTGTTGGTGGCCCTTGAGGGTCATCATTATTGTCTTGCCTGGCATATTTACTTCAGAGAAAACTACTGCTGGTTTAGCACACAATGGAGGACTAATTTCCTCAGTCAAATGTAGAAAAAATAAGATTTCATAGTGAAGGAGTATGAGTATATCTTCTGCTATGGATGGAGGGAGTAATTCTTCAGGTGAGATAAACCCTTGGGAATCAGAGGGTTCAAAGTTCTCAACTTCAATAGAGTCCTCTCACACATCCCCATCCCAAGTTACACGATCTCATTCTACACCAATCAGTGCCACCAACACACTTGAGAAATGGGACTTAAATAATTTCATTGTTATTTAGCCAGTCTTATAATGAGGGCTTTAGTTTGATTTTTCACAACTCTGGCTCCTGGAGAGAAGAAACTCTTCCCAAGAACACTTAGAACATTAGATTGTGTGCATTTGGAACCAGTCAATTTGACTAAGGAGTTACTTGTCTTTCTTTGTATTCTGAGAGGCTTGAAGCTGATTAATTTGTATTGAAGAGTTTATTTTCCTTTGTCATTTTATCTAACCAGCATCATCATTTTCCATATTTTCCATAAATTCTAAAATATCTTGGAAACAGAGTCATCAAATCTATTGCCTTTTATAATTGGTGAGTGAAAATAATCAAACTCATTTGTCTCAACTTTGTAAAATAGTTCACACCACGGGATTTTAGTATTCTCCAGTATCCCAGGAGAGGCTATAATATATGTAGTAACTGTGGGGATTCTACATGTTGGTAAAATGAAAAGCCTATTCCAGATACTTAAAATGTTTATCCTTGGGGCTGGTGAGATGGCTCAGTGGGTAAGAGCACCCGACTGCTCTTCTGAAGGTCCAGAGTTCAAATCCCAGCAACCACATGGTGACTCATAACCATCCGTAACAAGATCTGTCATAACCATCTGTAACAAGATCTGATGCCCTCTTCTGGAGTATCTGAAGACAGCTACAATGTACTTACATATAATAAATAAATAAATCTTTTAAAAAAATTTATCCTTATAGTTCTCTAGAATTAGTTCTGGTCAAACAACATGTATTATTTAGAGTTCTGTATATTAGTAAAAGCCATAGAATTAATCTCTCTATATGAATATAAAGGGGTATATTAGAATGACTTACAGGCTGTGGTCCAGCTAATCCAATCCAGCAATGGCTGATTATGAAAATGGAACTTATAAGAATCTGGTAGTTGTTACAAGGCTGGGTATCTCAGCTGGCCTTTAGTACATGCTAGAATCTTAGAGTTTCTAAGGCTATAATGACAGTAGAGAAAGGGATTTGCTAGTGAGGGTGAAAGCAATCAGGCAAAAAGAGCAACTTCCTTTTTTCCTTGCTTTTTTGTTTTTGTTTTTGTTTTTGTTTTTTTTTTTATACAGACTACCAGCAGAGGGTGAGGCCTCAAAAGATCTAAATTAAAGATGTGTCTTCTCACTTTAAATATCTATTTAGGAGGTAGATCATCCCACTCCAAATGATGAAGAAAAAATCCCTCACAGGCATGCACAGACATTTTTCGGTTTTAGTTAATTTCAGGTGTAGTCAAGTTGACAACCAAGAATAGCCATCACAAGAGTGACCTCAAATTCAAATACACAGAAATTTCCAATATATTTGTGATTGGCACAATTTTGTCTTTATTAAAATTTCTTTGTTGATGGTATAATAAGGAACAAGGATCAAATTTATCCCTCAAACACAAGTCCATATTTGTAAGTAATATTTGACTCCTAAGATGACAGTCAGGAAGGAAAACTATATTTAGCTACTTGGATGCACAGAAGAAATAGGCTTAGATCATCAACACTGCACTAAATATTAGTTGAAAAAGAACTGAATCCTGTTTTCAGTAGTACAAGGTCTTGAAATGAGCATAGTCGATAACTTAAAAGTGTATACTAAATTCCAAATTGGATTTTTTTTCTGTTACTAATCTTTAAGTTAACAAGTGATGAAAAATAAATAATAAACCTTGGAAGAGAGTTAATGCTCTGATTTTTTAGATTTTTTAATTTATGAAATAACATTAAGAAAGCAAATATATAAATGAACCATAAGATACTGAAATATGAGTGGGCTATGACTATTATTAGATTAACAAGCATGACCAACTTGGTTGTTCAAACTTCTATAATAAATTATCATAGACTAGAAAACATATAAACAATTTAAACATGAGAAATGCATTCTGGGGCTGGTGAGATGGCTCAGTGGGTAAGAGCACCCGATTGCTCTTCCGAAGGTCCAGAGTTCAAATCCCAGCAACCACGTGGTGGCTCATAACCATCCGTAACAAGATCTGACACCCTCTTCTGGAGTGTCTGAAGACAGCTACAGTGTACTTACATATAATAAATAAATAAATAAAATCTTACAAAAAAAAAAAAAAAAAGAAGAAGAAATGCATTCTGGATGTTGAAACTGGAACAGTGCAAGGTTCCAGTGCTAGGAGATTCCTGTCTGCCTGCTTCTTAGTACAGAAACAGAAATGTCTATCACCTCCAACAGACCCAAACACATACTAACACTGGGGAAAATATCTCAACCCATGGATTTGGGGTTGGAAAAACATTGTCTCTGACAATCATTTCATTTCCTATGTGCTCACTAATCTGGAGTAACAAAAAATGCTTATACTCATTTGATCTGAATATAGATAAGCTGAAAAGAAAAGGCTGCACTACACATATCGTACCCCTCAACAGTACATTTGTAGAAAAGATTCTGTAGAAATCTTAGTTAATATTTTAGTTAGCAAGTTTAAATATCTAATAGATGTCCTAATCTACTCTTAATGGATACAATTAAAATTATTCCAGATAATGTTTATACTTATATTTTTCTTTTTTTCTCTTTTTTGGTGGAAAGATTTTAATTATGTACACTATATATCAGAATGCAATGATTCTACATAGATTTAAGAAAAATTCCTATACATATCAATTGAACAGTTGGAAGGACAAAATAAAGATACTTCAAGGCTCCTGGGCATGTGTGACACAGTCCTAGCTCTTGCTCAGTTTTTCTCTGGCTCCTCCCACCAACTATATCGAAGGATTTCAAGGTTTATGCTGTCCACAATGCTTGGGTGTCTTTCCTTTCCAGGTTTCTCTCTCATGTAAGACTTTGATTTTACTCATTTCTGGGAGCTCCATTGGCTCCAGAATTCACATAGGGCAAGCAAGTCTCCATCACTGTGGGCACTGCCATCTTCTGGCTGTTTTAGAGCACATTGAACCCTTCTTCTGGAAGTGGCTTCTATTTCTCAAGGACCCCAAAGTGTCCCTGTTTCAGCCATTGGCTTCTAGATAGGTGGCTCTCTACTGTGTTTCTATCCCCTCTCATCTCCAAATGCAGCTCCATCCAGCAGTGTGGCTATGCTGCGTTTCCCAGGGAGAGAGTACCAGGGGTGCTGGCAGGAGTGATGGCTCAGGGCCTCAAAATTATTCATTGCTCAGGCCCACACCTTTTCTTGGTTCATGTCTGATAGCATGTGGGGCTCTGGGTGGTCCTTCCTTCCAGGCAGCTCTTCCAAGGGTAATGCAACCAAAGCCATGACTTCTCTTTCTGGACTAAGCAGCAGAGTTTAGCAGCTGATGTTCTCCAGATGACATTATAGTAGTCTGAAGTTCAAACAACCAAGTAATAGGCAACTGTTAATTGGAAGTCCAAAAGTCTAGTACTTTCAGTGGGTCTTCTGTATAAGCTGGAATCCTGAAGAGGTAGGTTCCAACAGATAAGCTGGCAAGTAAGTGCAAGCAGACAGAGTGAGTCCTTCTTCCACTGTCCTTACATAGGCCTCCAGCAGAAGGTGTGGCTCAGATTAAAGGTGTGTACCACCAGACCTGGATCTGGAACTTGCTTTGTTTCAGGGTGTTCTTGAACTCAGAGATCTGATTGCCTCAGTCCCCTAGGATAAAAGGCATGCACTACTTCTCCTGGGGCCAAGCTTTTCATGGCCACTCTGTTTCAAGATCTCCATGCCAAGATCTGGATCAGAAGCCTGTGTCTTCCAACCTCAAGATCTGAATCACAGTTGTGCCCTCAGTTTCTGTATTGTACTTTATTCCAGATGCAGTCAAGATGACAACCAAAAATATCCATTACAAAAGTACTCCTGATTATCTCTGTTCCCCATGTTTTAATAGGGTTATTTGGTTCTCGGGAGTCTGACTCCTTGAATTCCTGTATATATTGGATATTAGCCCTCTATTGGATGTAGGAGTGGTAAAGATCTTTTCCCAATCTGTTGGTTTCCATTTTGTCTTATTGACAGTGTCCTTTGCCCTACAGAAGCTTTGCAATTTTATGATCTTAGAGGACAAGCCATTGGCGTTCTGTTCAGGAACTTTTCCCCTGTGCCCAGGTATTCGAGGTGCTTCCCACTTTCTCTCCTATTGGTTTCAGTGTATCTGGATTTATGTGGAAGTCCTTAATCCACTTTGACTTGAGCTTTATCCAGGGAGATAAGAATGGATTAATTTGCATTCTTCTACATTGACAGTCACCATTTTTTGAAAATGCTGTCTTTTTTCCACCGGATGGTTTTAGCTCCTTTGTCAAAGATTAAGTGACCACAGGTGTGTGTGGGTTCATTTCTGGGTCTTCATTTCTATTCCATTGATCTACATGTCTGTTGCTGTACCAATACCATGCAGTTTCTATCACTATTGCGCTGTAGTACAGCTTGAGGTCAGAGGAGCTGGTTCCCCCAGAAGTTTTTTTATTGTTAAGAATGTTTTTTTTTTTGGCTATCCTGGATTTATTAGAATTCTCAACTGAGGAAACTCAAAGGGCTGAGAAACACCAAAAGAAATGTTCAGCATCTTTAGTCATCAGGGAAATGCAAATCAAAACAACCCTGAGATTCCACCTCACACCAGTCAGAATAGCTAAGATCAAAAACTCAGGTGACATCAGATGCTGGCAAGGTTGTGAAGAAAGAGGAACACTCCTCCATTGCTGGTGGAATTGCAAGCTGGTGCAACCACTCTGGAAATCAGTCTGGTGGCTCCTCAGAAAATTGGACATAATACTAGCTGAGCACCCAGATATTCCACCCCTGGGCATATTTCCAGAAGATGCCCCAACATGTAATAAGGACATATGCTCCACTGTGTTCAGAGCAGCCTTCTTTATAACAGCCAGAAACTGGAAACAACCCAGATGTCCCTCAACAGAGGAATGGATACAGAAAATGTTGTACATTTACATAATGGAGTACTACTCAGCTATTAAAAACAATGACTTCATGAAACTCTCAGTCAAATGAATGGAACTTGAAAATATCATCCTGAGTGAGGTAACCCAACCACAAAAGAACAAACATGGTATGCACTCACTGATAAGTGCATATTAGCCCCAAAGTTTGGAATACCCAAGATTCAGTTCACAGACCATATGAAGCTCAAGAAGAATGAAGACCAAAATGTGGATGCTTCAGTGCTTCTTAGAAGGACGAACAAAATACTCACAGGAAGAAATATAGAGACAGTGTGGAGCAAAGATTGAATAAAAGGCCATCCAAAGACTGTCTCTCCTGGGGATCCAACCCATATACGGTCTCCAAACTGGGTTGCTATTGGGGATTCTGGGAAGTGCTTGCTGAGGGAGCCTGATATGACTATCTCCTGAGATGCTCTGCCAAACCCTGACAAATACAGAGGCAGCTGCTGGAAGCCAACTACTGTACTGAGTTCGGGGTCCTAAATGGAGGAGTTGGAGAAGGGACTGAAGGAGCTGAGGGGGTTTGCAGGCCCATGGAGGGAGCAATGGTATCAACAGGCCAGACCCCCTGGAGCTCCCAGGGACTGGACCACCAACCAAAGAATGCATATGGAGCGACACATGTCTCTGGTCATATATGTGGCAGAGGATGGCCTTGTTGGACATCAGTAGAAGGAGAGGCCCTTAGGCCTGAGGGGTTTTTGATGCCCCAGTATAGGGGAATGTCAGAGCTGGAAAGCAGGAGTGGATGGGAAGGTGGGGGAGCAACCTAATAGAGGCAGGGAGAAGGGAGATGAGATAGGGGGTTTCAGAAGGGGATACATGGAAAGGGGAAAACATTTGAAAAGTAAATAAAGAAAATATCCAATAAAAGATAAAGCACGCCTGAAAGCTTTCGAGATGCCCCTGAAATGAGTCACAGAGATGCAAATCAATGCAAAAGCAAGAGATTTATTTTCCAATGCATTGCAGTCAACCTTCAATTAGTCCATCAAGGCCAGTTACTAAGAAGGTGACCTATACTTATGTTTTTCGGAGTAAGCTACATATGAACAATCA
This sequence comes from Mus pahari, assembly GCF_900095145.1. Lineage (NCBI taxonomy): Eukaryota > Metazoa > Chordata > Mammalia > Rodentia > Muridae > Mus > Mus pahari. The sequence goes on along the minus strand of NC_034606.1, from coordinate 10,522,490 downwards.
AACCATTTAATTCCCTGTCAGAATCTTTATTGGAATTTCCTCTATGGAGTGTCACTGATGCTCTGACACATATGAGAGCTTTGTTATCAAGGTAGTGATGGTTAGACACCAAGTTTCTCTCTGTGTCTATCTGACAAGGATTGAGAAAACTTCTCAGTTTCTCAGTTTGCCTTAAAATTACACTAGTCAACCATCACAGCTTGAACTTCAGATTTAATTAGTATTATTCTTCCAACTGTACTGTTGTTGACCCTGTGGGAGATTTCTCTGTGACAGATTGTCTATTTGTGCCTTTTGATTTCTCTACTAAAATGTGAAACACAATATTTCCTGTCTGATTTCACGCTACTGTTCTCTGAAACTAAGAGTCTAGATTTATCAAAACCCTGTCTCTTGTAGAAAATTTTCAACATTCCTGGCTCAACATGTTTGGACCTTTAGGGCTCATCCACACAAAATAGCATGGCAGTTAAACTAAAATTTCAGGATAATCAAAGCTAGTTGACAAATTACTGCCTGGAATTTACTGCAAGGCATATGCAAAGAAATGTAGATGCAAATATGAATTAAAACATTAGCCAAAAAAACATTAGCCAAATAATTTTACTTTATGATGTACAAAGATAAAAGTGGTGTTTCAAAGTGTTTAATCTATATAGACTTTCTATATTGTTAACAACTTTTTAACTCTAGAGACACAGGTAATTTTCTGTGTAAGTAAATGTATCTGCATCCATCACCAAGGCAGTAAACAGAATACCTACACAGATGGAATAGTGAAGAAACAATATCAGTCAAGAAGAGAAAGAATTCAAGAAACCAAAATTGAGACTAGAAGCCTCAGGGATTTCCACCTCTAAACATCAAGGAACATAGAACAAAATAATGCAACCTGAGTTATATGTGAGCAAGAAGGGCAAGAAGCAATAGGCAATACGGGAATAGAAATACTTCAGTGTATGAGGCATAAAAAAATGAAATAATTCAGGATATGATATAATAAGAAACAACAACTTTTTGTGTAAATACGTGATCACTGTCTGGACTACCCCCTCATGTGTAACTTGGGCATGCTTAAACCTACAAGACTGAACCAGAGTCCCAGAGATTTCTATGAGCAAAGATACTAGAAACTAAAGCATCACATACCAACTCATTATTTTCACATAGAAATACTAGGCCCTGCCAAGGGCATTACCAAGTGTCACCGTTGGACTATAGTCTGACTCGGCTCAGTGCTAAGTCCCTTCCTTCAATGCTCACAAGTTCTAAGCCATGTGGGTTTTCACCAGCCTATTCCCCACCGTCAGTATGCTATCTCAATGGTTGACTTGTGCACCTTCCTTTCAATTGAGTCTTTAATTCCTGTAGACTTAAAGGCTTTTCCAACTTTCTGAAACCTACATCTCATTATGTGAAGTGTGGTGTTGGGCTTGAGTACTAAAGAATTAATCTTGAAAAATGAAAAGAAACAAAGACTTTGCATTTATGGTAGTCAGTGATCTTAAGCCAGTAAAACTCATACAGCCTGTGATTCTACTGGTATGCAGTAACCATGACATTGTGAAAAGGCACAGTATGATAGTTTATGCAATTGGCATAGCTGAATCACTACCATTTGACTCTCCATGCCTACATTCCTATTTCCTATAATTGTCTCACATAGAGATAAACAATGGTAGCATATGACTGGAAGATGGGGGTTGAGTAGGAAAATGAAAAGAAATGAACAAAATCACAAATGAAGTAGCACCATTTCACACTATTAGAAAATCCTGTTATTTTATTGCTATTTTCCCCAGTGTAATTCTATGACTAGTTCTACTGGGGAGACTAAAACAGTGTGCCTCAAGAAAGCGTGTGAATAATACTAAGCAAGTTGTTAGATGAGTGTGAATAAAGTTTGGTCTGAAAAAAATCTTTGGAGTTTCTTAAATTTAGTCATGCGTGCTTTGACCTATTTTTATGATTCAAATTTTGTATGCTAAAGCTGTTTTCACACCCAAACACTTCATTGAAGCTCATTGCCTTGCTGCCATTGTGGCGCCACACCCTTTAAATAGTCAGCTCTCCAAAATAACAGAATTTCCCCATAAAAATAAGGAACTGAATGGTTGAGATAACTTCTCTCCATCCTGAATCCAGCTTATTGCTAATAACCATCCTCTTGCTTGATGCCAGGTTTTGGCCTGTAGACTGGCAGCCTACTGATACTCTGTCCTCTGACTTAGCTGAGTGAAAGTCTTTCATTCTTTGTGTCTGACCATGTTCCTGAGCAACCTGCTTTTTCAACGTCTTGTTCTGTTCAGACCCTCACAACCAATCCACCATCTACTATACTCAACCAAGGAGGGAAAGTTAACCTTTCTTTTAAAAAAGAAAATAAAGAAAACTCTTCATGTATTTAAATACATTTAGATATGGTAATTCCTATGTTACCTTATCAAGTGAAATTTAATCTATTACAGTATATTTACTTCTGTATTAATTATTCCAATCTCCAAATTTGTTCCTAAGTTTTCATTTACATATAATCACATGCTACACAATAGTATCTGGCATAGTGAATGACCACAAACAGAACAGTTGTGTCATAAGATTTCACTGGCTAGTGTTATCACAGATGCTTCTTTATGGGAGTACAACCTCTGGTGATGACACAGACAGAACCGTTAGCAAGTGGTTTTTTCAGACCATATCCAAGTCACTAAATGATATATGACAGTGTATATGACATATATATATGACAGTGTATATGACATATATATATATGACAGTGTATATGACATATATATATGACAGTGTATATGATCTCACTGTATATGTCAGTGAGATCTTTACAGAATTTTCTGCAGTAAAGCTTCTTAGAGATCAATTAATTTTTCAATAGCACTTAAAATAAGTCTTGATAACAAAGTGATCCAAACAATATAATCTACATACCCAGGAGGGTAGAGAAAGAGATGCAGAAGTCCAGAAAGTTTAAACACTTGGGGTAGAGAGAGAAAGTTCTAAGGTCCAAACCTCAACGTTGACGACTTAAAATGGTTAATCTTGAACCAACGTTTAAAATCTTCTTGGTTCCAGTTCAGAGATTATTAGAATGATGCTATGCAATATCATGATATCTTACGAAAATTGAATCATCTGATCCTAAAGTCCATGAGGTAGAAAGCACTTGATAATTGTGACCGTCACTGTCGCTATTAATCATCTCTGTGACCAGGGCAATCCACAGACTCCATTAGGAGCTCTCTGCTGGCTTCTGCTCTATAAATCCCTTCTGTCCCTGACGAGGTAGTCTCCTCAGGAAAAAAGGCTCCCTGAACCAAACGGCAAGCACTTAAAATCTGCCTGCTGGCGTCTCACACATTCCAATATCTCTAAGCTCTAGGATCAAATTCCTTCCCACCCCAGGCTCACTTTCTGAACAATGCGTCAAGCTGAAGAAGGGGGACAGTAGGGACAAAAATCTCATCATGCTTATTACTCTCCAGCACGATTCAGAATGCATTACCATTTGTCTGGCACTGCAGTAGCTCCCAGAAAGCCTCATTCTGTCACCAGAGATACAGCCTGTGAAAGCTTGGCTGCGCTCACTGTTGTGCTTTACAGCTTTGCTCAGATGCTTCAGCCAGAGCACTTGTCTTCCACAGAGGGCATTCCGAAGGCTGTTCAAGTCACTTTCCCCCTGTCTTCTGAGCTCTCCTTTAAGAGCTCCTTTCTCACTTAAAAATAGAGACAAGAATCATTGACAGAATTCATTTAAAATCCAGACTCTCTTCTTTCTCTCCGTAATAAAAGAAAATAGCTCAGGAGACCAACAAGCTTACCATCTTGGCTCTGCCACTTATTAGAGATGTGATATAAGGTTAATTACTTTGTATTTCTGAACGTCAGTAAACGGATGTAACTATAATAGTGATTTACCTGAAATAATGCTTTTAGTTACAGGTAGTCGCTTTTCTTTTATTTTTTCTTTTTTTTCTTTCTTTTTTTAAATTATTATTATTATTATTATTATTATTTTCTTTATTTACATTTCAAATGCTATC
>NC_034606.1:10474818-10515821 GCF_900095145.1 Mus pahari | reverse complement strand
ATCCTAGGTTTTTTATTATTCCAGATGAATTTGCAAATTGCCCTTTCTAACTCTGTGAAGAATTGGGTTGGAATTTTGNTGGGGATTGCATTGAATCTGTAGATTGCTTTTGGCAGGATGGCCATTTTGACTATGTTAGTCCTGCCACTACTGCTGTGTTTTCCCCCATTTCGGTATCTGACATGTTCCTCATATTCCTTCTCTTAAATTATATAAAATTCTTTGTGCTAAATAATAATTATGTGTCTCTCCTCCTCTGCAAAATAAAAATTATTCCCTGAAAAGTCTACTTGAAATGCTTGGCCATCTCACTAAATCAAGTCTGCTTTAGTGATCTTCCACATTCCTTGCAAAGCACTTACTCTCTTCCTTTGCCTAATTGTCTGCAACACCATGCATGCAAAAGCAATTGTTCTTTCTCTTTTCTTAATGGATATGGGTAGTATTCCATTAATTCTTGTCCATAGATGGTACTTTTCTGAAACACTAGAACACTCTGGAGGAGGCTCCTGGAACCTCTGGTCATGCTTCTATTAAGGCAGCTGCGAAACCAACTGATGTGACCTCTCAGGATCTGGAAACAAGCTTTTGTCATCTCAGTAACTCAAGCCTTTCAAGCCTGAAATGAGCCACTAGTAGTATTGCCATGAAAGAAGTAACAAGGTCTGCACTAATTGCCAGTGAAATGACCAGCAAAGGATAAAGCCATACTCAGCGTTGTAGGCTTTTGGCTCAAACTGCTTTCAGCAAGTAGTTTAATTTCTCCTTACCTTTTATCAATCTTAGATCAGGATAGGAATGGATCAATTTGAATTCTTCTACATGCTAACAGCCATTTGAGCCAGCACCATTTGTTGAAAATGCTGTCTTTTTTCCACTGGATGGTTTTAGCTCCTCTATCAAAGATCAAGTGACCATAGGTGTGTGGGTTCATTTCTGGGTCTTCAATTCTATTCCACTGATCAACCTGCCTGCCACTGTACCAATACCATGCTGGTTTGTTTTTTTTTATCACTATTGCTCTGTAGTACAGCTTGAGGTCAGAGGTGCTGATTTCCCCAGAAGTTGTTTTATTGTTAATAATAGTTTTGGCTATCCTGGGTTTAGAATTCTCAGCTGAGGAAACTCAAAGGGTGAGAAACACCTAAAGAAATGTTCAGCATCTTTAGTCATCAGGGAAATGCAAATCAAAACAATCCTGAGAATCCACCTCACACAAGTCAGAATAGCTAAGATCAAAAATTCGGGTGACAGGAGATGGTAGTGCGGTTGTGGAGAAAGAGAAACACCCCTCCATTGCTGGTGGGATTGCATGCTGGTACAACCACTCTGGAAATCAATCTGGTGGCTCCTCAGAAAATTGGACATAGTACTACCTGAACACCCAGCTATACCACTCCTTGTTATATACCCAAAAGATGCTCCAACATATACAAGGACACATCTTCCACTATGTTCGTAGCAGCCTTTTTTAATAAAAGCCAGAAGCTATTGGAAAGAAACCAGATGTCTTCAACAGAGGAATGGATACAGAAAATGTGGTACATTTACAAAGTGGAGTACTATTCTGCTGTTAAAATCAATGATCTCATGAAATTCTTAGGCAAATGGATGGAACTAGAAAATATCCTGAGTGAAGTAACCCAATCTCAAAAGAACACACATGGTATGCACTCACTAATAAGTGCACATTAGTCCAAAATATCCAAGATACAATTCACAGACCACATGAAGCTCAAGAAGAAGGAAGACCAAAGTGTGGATTCTTCAGTCCTTTCTAGTAGGGGTAACAAAATATTCATAGAAGCAAATGCAGAGACAAAGTGTGGACAGACTGAAGGAAAGGCCATCCAGAGACTTTCCCACCTGAGGATCCATCACCAAAACAGTCACCAGATGCAAACACTATTGTGGATGCCAAAAAGTGCATGCTGACAGGAGCCCGATATAGCTGTCTCCTGAGAGACTCTGCCAGAACCTGACATGGACAGAGGCAGATGCTCACAGCCAGCCATTGATCTAATATGGGACTCCCCAGTGGAAGAGTTAGAGAAAGGACTGAAGGAGCTGAAGGGGTTTGCAATCCCATAGGTAGAACAACTATATCAACCAGTCAGAACTCCCAGGGTCTAAACCACCAACCAAGGAGTACACATGGAGTGAATTACGGCTTGAGCCATATATGTAGCAGAGGATGGCCTTGCTGAACATCAATGGGAGAAGAGGTCCTTCGTCCCATGAAGGCTCGATGCCCTAGTGTAGGGGAATGAGAGGGCAGGGAGGTGGGAGTGGGTGGTTGGGTAGGGGTACACCCTTATATAAGCAGGAGGAGGGAGGATGGAATAGGGGGTTTCTGGGGGGAAATCAGGAAAGGGGATAACATTTGGAATGTAAATAAATAGTCAATTTTGTTTACAAACACCAAACACAAGACAGTTTATGAGTCGGGTTGCTTTGCTATTAAAGACCCAACATTTTTCCAAAAGTACTTCCATTTTCTAACATGATGATGGAGCCAGATATATTTCCTTCCAAGTTAGTGCCAACTATAAGTGGACAGTTGTGGATCTTAACTTTTGATCCATTGAACTCCTGGCCTCTGTGCAGTCCTTGTCTTCAATGATTGAGGCCAGGCACAGCTCAGGTCAGAGGTTCCCAGTTCTTCCTCCATCAAGATGAATTTCTTTTCACAGCGTTGTTTTCTGTACAGCAATAGTGAGAATTATCCCCATCTTTCATCATAGTTCTGGGGCCTTGGAAGAAGAAGTAATATCCTTCTGCACATTTATTTCCCTTCGCCTAGATGTCAGGGTCACAAATACAGGAGTGTTATTTACAAGACATGCCTTTGAGGGCTCATAAACTGCTCCAGCATAATGCCCACCATCTTTACATTTGTAAACCAGGAAAATCATTTGGAGTAGGAATGACATAGCCAAAAATCACCATTGTGCTCTCACTGTTCATTCATATCCTTATTTGTCTGTTCATTTACTGTGACTCAGTAATCCACTCAATCAACTGAGTATGAGTGGTAATTAAGAGTTATGAATATTTAATCTGTGTCTGATGGACCAGGACTCCCATTTCAGTTCCTTGGGAGGTTGACAGAGAAGGATAACAGTCTCATATCTGCCTGATAGAAAAAGTTAATTCAATTCTAGATAGGGTAAATCAGAAAGACCCTTTCTCAAAATAAAATAAACAAGTAAATAGGACTGAGAATATGGCTTACTGGTAGAGCGCTTCCAACCATATATAAGTTCCTGAGTTTAATCTCAGCAGCATAGAATTATTAATAATTGTAAATTATCTTCTTTCATCAACAAATACTTTTTGTAATTTTTTCAAGAAATAGAAATTAGCTGGGCATGGTAATACGAAACTTTTATTCCAGCATTCAGGAGGCAGAAGTAGGAGGATCATTGTGTGTTCAATGCCAGCCAGGTCCACATAGTGAATTCTAGATTGGCCTTAGCTACAGAGTGAAACTCTTTCAAGAAGAAGAAAAAGAAGAGGAAGAGAAAGAGAAGAAAGAAAAGGAGATGAAGTGGAGAAAAGGAAAGGAAGGAGGAAAAAAGAAATAAATGAAAATGATATAGGCATTTAAACAATTTCACAGTAAAAAAATATCTCTAGAAAGTAGAAAGACAAAAAGTGAGTATAATCCAGTTGCACTTTGGGACGATTGTGGGTTTAGAACATTATGCCTTAGAAATATCAGAATAATATGTAAAGGATTTAGATTAGGTAAAATGCTGAAATGAGAGTTCATTTTATACAGCTATATACATGAAGTCTCTGCTACACACATACGCCAATGGCTCTGCAAAACTAATGTAGTACAAAAGGTTCTGACTAGGTTGGGAATACAACCATTGACCTGGACAACATGAGGAAAATGTTGCCTCAGAGGTCTCAAAGAGGAATCTCCAGTTCTCAGAACAATGAATAGTTTCTAAGTATTAATATTATAAACACTTTCTTAAGTCTTCTGAAAATCTATAATTTAAAAATCTCCCACCTTCTACAATATTTCATGATTTTACGAATACTTCATGACAGGTCATAGTGAGATTTACTTTGTATCAACACAATAATATTTTCAATTTGTACTTTCACCTCTGACCCACATTTTTTCCTTTTTTTTTTTAAATCTTAGAGAACTTACTATCTTATGTACTTTCCAACAGCTGTGATAAGACACCATGACCAAGACAATTTGTAAAAGGAAATGTTTATCGTGGCTCATGATTTCAGAGTTGAGTCCATCATCATCATGGCAGGGCCATGGCAGCAGGTAGGCAGACAGGGTAGTGAAGCTGTAACTGAGAGCTTATATTTTGAAACACAACCATGAGACAGAAAAAACTGTGAATGATGTGGACCTTTGAAAACTCAAAACCCAACTGCAGTAACACACCTACACCTACACCTCATCCCACAATGCCACACCTACTTACACTTCCCCAAAAGTTCCACCAACTGGAAAAAAAGGAAGTCAACTATATAAACTATATGGGAGCCATTCTCATCCAAACAACCACACTAACTAAAACACACTCTTTAAAGAAATTAGTCTCATGTTATTGATAAGTAACCCACCAGATTTTTCTTATCCTGGCTTCTATTAAGGCTCTAACAGATGGCTGTTTATTCTTTAAAAGATAGCTTTGATTACTTTACCCAATCATCTGATCCCTATAGAGCCTCATAACTAATTGTTTATAAGGAATATAGAAGTTCAACTATTTAGATACCAAGTAGAACAAATCTGGTATGGTTGGCTATCTTTGCTCCCTAGAATGACTTCTACACTGTCTTTACTTCTCTCATTACTTCCAAATAAAGCTGGTCATCATGACAGAAGTGGTACTTATCATATATATCATATGTCATATATTATATATCATATATATATCATATATGATATATATATGATATATATATGATATATATCGTATATATATATATATATATATATATAATAAATAATAGTACTTCACTGATAAGTTTTAGATGGAAATGCTGCAGCTTAAGTTCACTCACAGGCTAATATAGCCAAAGCATTATGTTTCGGCCAAAGAAAGTATTTGATAGAGGAGAATTTTAATGGTTGTAAGGAAACTATGATGTCTAGAGATTGGAACATGATATTACATGGAAACTATGGCAGAGGAAAAAGACATAACTGGACATGAAATATTTCTAAATACATTGTCTTGCAAAGGTCAATACTACAAGATTATTCATGTGCGTGTGTGTGTGTATGTGTGTATAAAATTTTATTGTATTTTAGCACTTCAGGGGCATTAACTTTCCCGTGGTTAAATAAGTAATTAAGGGGAAAAATAAACAAAAAAAGTACCAGAGATTATAAATTCTTAAATTAAAGGGAATAATCCAAAAGGAAAACATGCTTATCCAACCTAGAGTGTATCCTTAATAGACCAGAACATTAGATCTCTACAAAATAACCTTGGAATAGTAACATATTGGACATAATTAAAGCCCAGGAAAATTCTTTCTGAAATATTTAAGGAGTTACTAGAAAAAACAGATGCTCTCAGAAAAGGTCTAAAACAAAACAAGTGTGTTCAGGGCTAAAAAAGATAAATTATGTAACAAAATGTTTTTTCTGGTTTCATCAATATGAGTAAAGTTCATGTTGACAAGTGTTGGAGGTATAAACAAAGGAAAGATAAAAGTAATATGGATTTAATTGTTATTATATACAATGTTAAAATTTAAGCTTTATATGAATTACATCTTGGTGTGTTTATTTGAGCAAAGTACAATTCATGTGTTAAGCAACACAGTATAATGCAAGCCTCCATCATCAGAATGAGCAGGGAAATATGGAAACTCCACAGGGAAGTTATAGCTTGCATCAGGGTTCACTTGACCTATTTGTGTGATGATAAACATCTTCCTTATTTGCATTTAGACATGATCTAAAACAGACGTTTCAGTTGAGTGAACTGTCATTTCCTAAGTCTCATTTTATTAATTTTTAAGGAAATATTTTTCAGTAAGTTTCTGGTACACTGGCATAATAACTGTGAGTCCAGAACCAACCAAACTGTTGGATATCTGTATTATTTTGCTTTATAACAATAATCAAAATGTCTTATTGACGTGAAAGATAATATACTATTTACTCCTTTCAAATCACAGTAATAAACTAAATGAATTATAAGCACTGGTTCCTGAAGAATGCACTTACTAGGGAAAGATCATTTTTTAATCTATTCACAACTAGTTTTTTTATGTCTATGTCTTTGAACACAGTGCTATGATGAAAATAATATTTTACTTTCAATAATTTCAATAAAGAGAAAGAAATGGAAAAAGAAAGACTTCTGAGAAATGCCCAAAAGACATGGGAAATGATTTGCAAGAAATACTGAAGCAAAAGCCTGAATAACTGAGAACCATAAATGTAAATGTCTTTGTAGAATCGCTTCTCACCACAGGATGTGTGTATAATCCAAGCCACAGCAACTATCATTATTGCCCATATCCTAAAATTTCTCCTGAGAACATTAGCCTTCTGCCAATTCAAATAAGCTAAATGTCTTGAACTTTCATTCTCTGAATTAATGTTCTTCCCAGAAGGAAAGATCTCTCATGCCTTCATTTCTAGACTTTGCCATATTGTGATCTGCTTGAAATTTTAAAAGACATTTAAAGTTGGGACTGCCAAGGAAAAAGTTTTAAATAGCTCCTGATTAACAGACTGCATACTAAACTATATAATAAAAAAAAAATAGAAGATGCAACAATTTTGGATACTTTGTAAGGATTAACAAATTTATTATAACAATTTGGCTGTTGTGATGGCTGACTGACTCTTTCTTTCTCAGACCATGTGTGACCTTTGTAAAATTACCAAATTCACAACTGTCTCAACAACTACTCCAGGAAAATAGGAATCACTAATGTTATGATATTTATGTAATATCTGCATGATGAATGAATTATCACTTTTAGTAGGATTTATCTAAAATAGTGTCTGTTTCTTTCTTGGTTATTTTACTTATTTTCATTTCAAATGTCATCCTCCTTCCCAGTTTCACTTCTGCAAACCCCCTATCCAATATCCTTCCCACTGCTTCGATGAGGGAGTTCTCTGACCCACCAACCCACTCCCACCTCACTGCCCTAGCATTCCCCTACACTGGGGCATCGAGTCTCCACAGGACCAAGGGCCTCACCTCTCATTGATGCCAGATAAGACAAGCCTCTGCTACACATGCAGCTGGAGCCATGGTTCTCTCCATGTGTTTGGTTGGTGGTTTATCTCTGGCAGCTCTGGGAATTATGGTTGGTTGATGATGTTCTTTCAATGGGGTTACAAACTCCTTCATCTTCTTTAGTCTTTCCCCTAACTCCTCCACTGGGGTCCCCATGCTCAGTCCTATGGTTGGCTATGAGCATCCACATCTGTATTGGTCAGAATCTGGCAGAGCCTTGGAGAACAGCCATTCCAGGTTCTTGCCAGCATGGATTTCTTGGCTTCAGCAATAGTGTCTGGGTTTGGTGTCTGCAGATGGGATGGATCCCTAGGCGGGGCAGTCTTCATGGCCTTTCCTTTAGTCTCTGCTCCACTCTTTGCCCTTGTTTTCCTTTAGATGGGAGCAATTCTGTGTTAATATTTTTGAGATGGGTGGGAGGCCCCATCCCTCATCTGGGAGCTGAGCTTAACCTCTGGATATAGTCTCTGCAGGTTCTCTCTCTCCTTTTTTAGGTGTTTCAGCAAATGCCACCCCCATTGGGTCCTGGGAGCCTCTTGCTTTTCTGGGAGTTTCTAGTGGCTACAGCCAGTTCCATTACCCACTGCTACATTCCCCCTTTCAGTTTTCTGACTCTCTGTACTTCTCCCCTGTTGTCCTCCCTCATCTGATTCTGACCCCCTTTTCCCTCCTCTTTCCTCTCTCTCCCAAATTCCTTGCTCTCTCGTTCCTTTGATTATTAAGTTTCCCCTTCTAAGTAGGACTGCAGAATCCATACTTTGGTCTTCCTGCTTTTTGGGTTTCCTATCTTCTGTGAGCTATATTGTGGGTAGTCCAAGCTTTTCTTTCTTTTTTAGCTAATCTCCACTTATCATTGAGTACATACCATGCGTGTTCTTTTGTGATTTGGTTACCTCACTCAGGATGATATTTTTTTTAGTTCCATTCACTTGCCTGCAAATTTCATGAAGTCTTTGTTTTTAATAGCTGAGTAGTACTCCACTATGTAAATGTACCACATTTTCTGTTTCCATTCTTCTGTTGAAGGACATCTGGGTTGTTTCCAGCTTCTGGCTATTATAAATGTGGCTGCTATGATCGTAGTGGAGCATGTGTCCTTATATGTTTGAGTATATTTTGCTCAAGAGTGGTATAGCTGGGTCCTCAGGTAGTACTATGTCTAATTTTCTGAGGAGCCACTAGACTTGTTTCCAGAGTGGTAGTATGAATTTACAATCCCACCAGCAGTGGAGGAGTGTTTCTCTTTCTCCACATCCTTGCCAGCATCTGCTGTCACCTGAGTTTTTTATCTTAGTCATTCTGACTGGTGTGAGGTGGAATCTCAGAGTTGTTTTGATTTGCATTTCCCTGATGACTAATGATTCTGAAGATTTCATTAGGTGCCTCTCCGCCATTTGAGATTCCTCAGTTGAGAATGCTTTGTTTTGCTCTGTACCCCGTTTTTAATAGGGTTATTTTGTTCTCTGGAGTCTAACCTCTTGAGTTCTTTGTATATTTTGGATATTAGCCCTCTATCAGATGAAGAACTGATAAAGATATTTTCCCAATTTGTTGGTTGCCATATTGCCCTATTGACAGTATTCTTTGCCTCACAGAAGCTTTTTAATTTTATGAGGTCCCATTTGTCTATAGTTCATGTTAGAGCCTGAGCCATTGATGTTTTGTTCAGGAAATTTTCTCCTGTGCCAATGTGAAAAGGCTCTTTCCCACTTTCTCTTCTATTTGAATCTAGCTGGTTTTATGAGGAGGCCCTTCATCAACTTGGACTTGATCTTTGTGTAAGGAGATAAGAATGGATCAATTTGCATTCTTCTACATGCTGACCACCATTTGAGCCATTACCATTTGTTGAATAGAATGTCTTTTTTTACTGCATGATTTTGGCTTCTTTGTCAAAGAACAGGTGACCATACATGTGTGGGTTTATTTCTGGGTCTTCAATTCAATTCTTTTGATTTATCTTACTGTCTCTGTACCAATAGCACGCTGTTTTTATCACTATTGCTCTATAGTACAACTTGAGTTCAGGGAAGATTATTCCCCCAGAATTTCTTTTATTGTTGAGGAAAGTTTTTGCTATCCTGGGTTTTGTTATTCCAGATGAATTTGAGAATTGCTCTTTTTATTTCTGTGAAGAATTGAATTGGAATTTTGATGGGGATTGCATTTAATCTGTAGATTGCTTTTGGTAAAATGGCCATTTTTGCTATGTTAATCCTGCCACTCCATGAGCATGGGATGTCTTTCCATCTTCTAAGGTTGTCTTCAGTCTCTTTCTTCAGAGTCTGGAAGTTCTTGTCATCCATAGTTTTCACTTGCTTGGTAAGAGTCACACCAAGATATTTTATGTTCCTGGTGACTATTGTAAAGTGTGCCATTTCCCTAATTTCTTTCTCAACTTGTCTATCCTTTGAGTAGAGGAAGGCTACTGATTTATTTGCACTAATTTTATATCCAGCCACATTGCTGAAGTTGTTTATCTGTTCTAGGAGTTCTCTGGTGGAATTTTTGGGGTCACTTAATTGTAATATCATATTGTCTGAAAATAGTGAAATTTTGACTTCGTCTTTCCCAATTTATATCCCTTTGACCTCATCTTTTATTTTACTTTATTAAAAATAAATTAAAAAAAACCTAGAAAGTCTCGTTTCTTTGGCTAGAACTTCGAGTACTATATTGAATAGATAGGGAGAGATTGGGCAGCCTTGTCTGGTCCCTGATTTTAGTGAGATTGCTTCACTTTTCTCTCCATTTAGTTTGATGTTGGCTATTAGTTTGCTGTATATTTCTTTTATTGTATTTATGTATGGGCCTTGAATTCCTGATCTTTCCAATAGTTTTAACATGAAGGGATGTATTTTGTCAAATGACATTTCAGCATCCAAAGAGATGCTTGTACAGTTTTCTCTTGAGTTTGTATAGTGGATTACATTAATGGATTTCCATATATCGAACTATCCCTGCATTCCTGGGATGAATCATTCAACTTGATCATGGTGAATGATTGTTTTGATGTGTTCTTCGATTCAGTTTGCTAGAATTTTATTGAGTATTTTTGCATTGATACTCATAAGGGAAATAGGTCTGAAGTTCTTTTTCTTTGTTGAGTCTTTTTGTGGTTTAGGTATCAGCATATTTGTGGCTTTATAAAATTAAGTAGTTAAAGTTTCTTCTGTTTCTATTTTGTGGAATGGCTTGAAAAGCATTGGTATTATGTCTTCCTTAAGGTTTGATAGAGTTCTGCACTAAAACCATCTAGTCCTGGGATTTTCTTGGTTGGGAGAATATTAATGAGTATTTCTCTTTCTTTAGGGGTTATGGGACTGTTTAGATGATTTATCTGATAATGATTCAACTTTGGTACCCGATATCTGTCTAGAGAATCATCCATTTCATCTATATTTTCCAGTTTTGTTGAGCAGGCTTTTGTAGTAGGATCTGATGATTTTTTTAAATTTCTTCAGTTTTGGTTCTTAGCTTCTGTTATTTTCACTGTATCTCTTTTAGTTTTGTTTTCATGATCTGTCCATTGGTGAGAGTTTGATGTTGATGTTTGCAGTGTCTGTTTTTAATGTAAAAATGTACACCATCTTCAACAAAATTATAGAAGAAAACTTCCTAAGCCTAAAGAAAGAGATGCCCATAAACATACAAGAGGCCTACAGAACTCCAAATAGACTGGACCAGAAAAGAAATTCCTCCCATCACATAATAGTCAAAACACCAAATGCACAAAACAAAGAAAGAATATTAAAAGCAGTAAGGGAAAAAGGCCAAGTAACACCAGGCATGGTGGTGCACGCCTTTAATCCCAGCACTCGGGAGGCAGAGGCCAGCGGATTTCTGAGTTCAAGGCCAGCCTGGTCTACAGAGTGAGTTCCAGGACAGCCAAGGCTACACAGAGAAAAACCCTGTCTCGAAAAACAAAAACAAACAAACAAACAAAAAGGCCAAATAACATATAAAGGCAGCCCTATCAGAATTACACCAGAGACTATGAAAGCTAGAATATCCTAGACAGATGTTATATAAACCCTAAGAGAACGCAAATGCCACTCCAGGCTACTACACCCAGCGAAAATCTCAATTACCATAGATGGAGTAACCAAGATAGTTCATGACAAAAACAAATTTAAACAATATCTTTCCACAAATTCAGCACTACAGAGGATAATAGATGGAAAACGCCAACACAAGGAGGGAAACTACACCCTAGAAAAANNAAGAAAGTAATCTTCTTTCAACAAACCCAAGAGAAGATAGCCACACAAACATAAAAATAACATCAAAAATAACTGGAAGCAATAATCACTTTTACTTCTCTTAGCATCAATGAACTCAGTTCCCCAATAAGAAGATATAGGAAAATAGACTGGATATGTAATCAGGACCTAGCACTATGTTGTATACAGGAAACACACTTCAGTGTCAAAGACAGAAACTACCTTAGAATAAAGGGCTGGAAAACAATTTCCAAAGCAAATGGTTCCAAGAAACAAGCTGGAGTCGCCATTGTAATGTAGATTAAAATCAACTTTCAACCAAAAGTTATCAAAAAAGATAAGGAAGAACACTTCATACTCATCAAAGGAAAATCTACCAAGAAGAACTCTCTATTCTGAACAGCTATGCTCCAAATGCAAGGGCACCCACATTCATAAAAGAAACTTTACTAAAGCTCAAAGCACACATTGCACCTTACACAATAATAGTGGGAAACTTCAACACCCCACTCTCATCAATGGACAGATCATGGAAACACCAACTAAACAGAGACACATTGAAACTAACAGAAGTTATGGACCAAATGGACTTAAAAGATATCTAAAGAATATTTCCTCCTAAAACAAAAGAATATACCTTCTTCTCAACACCTCCTGGTACCTTCTCCAAAATTGACCATATAATTGGTCACAAAACAGGCCTCAATAGATACAAGCAGATAGAAATAATCCAATGTATCCTATCAGATCACCATGGACTAAGGTTCTTCTTCAATAGCAACAAAAACAAAAGAAAGCACAAAAATACATGGAAGCTGAACAATGCTGTACTCAATGATAACTTTGTCAAGGAAGAAATAAAAAAAGAAATGAAAGACTTTTTAGAATTTAATCAAAATGAAGTCACGACATATCCAAATTTATGGGGTACAATGAAAGCAGTGCTAAGAGGAAAGCTCTGAGTGCCTCCAAAAAGAAACTGGAGACAGCATACACTAGCAGCTAAACAGTACATCTGAAAGCTCTATAACAAAAAGCAGCAAATACACCCAAGAGGAGTAGATGGCAAGAACTAATCAAACTCAGGGGTGAAATAAACCAACTAGAAACAAAAAGAACTACAAAAAGAACCAACAAAACCAGGAGTTTGTTCTTTGAGAAAACCAACAAGATTTATGAACCCTTAGCCAGACTAACCAGAGCCTACAGAGACAGTATCCAAATGAACAAAACCAGAAATGAAAAGAGAGATATAACAATAGAAACTGAGGAAACTAAAAAAAACCATCAGATCCTAAAACAAAACTGAAAAATCTGTATGAATTGGACAATTTTCTAGATTAATACCAAATACATAAGTTAAGTCAGGGTCGGGTAAACCTACACAGGATCAGGTAAAAATCTACACAGTCTCATAACCCTTAAGAAATAGAAATAGTGCCAGACGGTGGTGGTGCATGCCTTTAATCACAGCACTTGGGAGGCAGAGGCAGGTGGATTTCTGAGTTCGAGTCCAGCCTGGTCTATAAAGTGAGTTCCAGGACAGCCAGGGCTATACAGAGAAACCCTGTTTCTAAAAACCAAAAAATAAATAAAAAATAAAAGAAATAGAAATAGTCATTAATAGTCTCCCAAACAAAAAAAAGTCCAAGACCAGATGAGTTTAGTGCAGAATTCTATCAGACCTTCAAAGAAGACCCAATATCAATACTCTTCAAACTATTCCACAAAATAGAAACAGAAGGAACACTACCCAATTCATTGAATGAAGCCACAGTTACACTGCTTATTCTACCTCAGAGATGAAACAGTTTCTGTCTATTTGGGAACCTGTCAGAATTTCCTTTCATAGAGAACTTCATATGAGATTTTTTTCTACCTCTATCATATTTAATGTTCCAAATAGATTTTAAAAACTGACTGAGTGCATATTACTTTTAGATTCAGAAGATATTGTATATTTAAGAGGTATTTAACTATTATAAATTATTGTGATGACTTAAAAATTGTTAATACTGAGTTGTATATTTTAAAGTAAATTTTATTAGTTTTTATTTAAAAAGAACATATACAGCAAAAATGATTATAAACCCTAATCTGTTAATTAGAATACCATCCAAATTAGTAAAAATGGCTATCCTGCCAAAAGCAATCTACAGATTCAATGCAATCCCCATCAAAATTCCAACTCAATTCTTCATTGAGTTGGAAAGGGCAATTTGCAAATTCATCTGGAATAATAAAAAACCCAGGATAGCAAAAACTATTCTCAACAATAAAAGAAACTCTGGGGGAAATCACCATTCCTGACCTCAAACTTTACTTCAGAGCAATTGTGATAAAAACTGCATGGTACTGGTACAGTGACAGACAGGTAGATCAATGGAACAGAATTGAAGACCCAGAAATGAACCCACACACCTATGATTACTTGATCTTTGACAAAGGAGCTAAAACCATCCAGTGAAAAAAGACAGCATTTTTAACAAATGGTGCTGACACAACTGGAAGTTAGCATGTAGAAGAATACGAATTGATCCATTCTTATCTCCTTGTTCAAAGCTCAAGTTTAAGTGCATCAAAGAACTCCACATAAAACCAGAGACACTGAAATTGATAGAGGAGAAAGTGGGGAAAATCCACTGCTTGTGGACGTTGTACATCGTGGTGCGGAGCCTAGTGCGCACCACGATGTACAACGTCCACAAGCAGCCCATAATCAGCCGCCAAATGCAGACACTATTGCATACGCCAGCAAGATTTTGCTGAAAGGACACTGATATAGCTATCTCTTGTGAGACTATGCCAGTGCCTCGCAAATATAGAATTGGATGCCCACAGTCATCTATAGGATAGAACACAGAGACCCCAATGGAGGAGCTAGAGAAATTACCCAAGGAACTGAAGGGGTCTGCAACCCTATAAGTGGAACAACAATATTAACTAATCAGTACCCCCAGAGCTCGTGTCTCTAGCTGCATATATAGCAGAAGATGGCCTAGTCAGCCATCGTTTGGAAGAGAGGCCCCTTGGTCTTGCAAACTTTATATGCCCCGTACAGGGAAATGCCAGGGCCAAGAAGTGGGAGTGAGTGGGCAGGGGAGCAGTGTCGGGGGAGAGTATAGGGGTCGTTCGGGATAGCATTTGAAATGTAAATGAAGAAAATATCTAATAAAATAATTTTAAAAATTTTCAATACTGAGTTGTATATTTTAAAGTAAATTTTATTAGTTTTTATTTAAAAAAGAACATATACAGCAAAAAGGATTATAAATCCTAATCTGTTAATTTGAGTAGCATCCAAATTACATCACTTAATAAACTTCCTTCTATTGATCCTCATAAATGGAATCTGCAAACAATAGTCACAGCTCTTCAGTATTCCACTCATTGTTCTGCTTCCAGTTTGTGTATTCTCCTACTGCATCATCACTTTGTTGTCTTCCTTACTATCTTTATAAATCTATTTTAGTCCTGTCTTTTTGTTTGGGTTATGTTTGCTGTGATGAAACACCATAACCAAAAACAACCTGGGAAGGAAAGGGTTTATTTGGTTTAGATTTTTGCCTCACAGGTTATCATCCAAGGAAGTCAGGACAGGATCTCAAACAGGGCAGAAAATTGAGGGAGGAGCTAATGGACAGGCCATGGAGGGTTGCTGATTACTGGTTTTCTCTCAAGGCTTGTTCAACTTGCTTTCTTATACAGTCTAGGGATGGCACCACTCACAATGGGCTAGACCACCTCCCATTAGTTGCTAATTAAGAAAATGCCCTACAAGACTGTTTATAGCCTTATCTTATTGAAGAATTTTCTGAATTGAGGCTCCCTCCTTTCCAGTGACTCTAGCTTGTGTCAAGTTGATATAAAACTAGCCAGCACAAACTGTTATTTTCAAATCTTTAGCTAAGAGGGTAAGAATTATGAAACACTTAATCAGAGACTGACCATCAGTAACAGTGCCATTTCTGGTGTATTCTACCTGCTAATGATGGGAAATTGCCCACTGAACAGATGCAACAAAGAACCTGCTTCCAGGTCAATTCAAAACACTTATGACTCTATTTTTTATTATTTATTTAAAATGTCTTTATCACGATATCACATTTCATAAGAACTAAGGGTATATCAGTGGGGCAAAATATTGAATGAAAGTGGACATATATGAGCCAAGATTGGGATAGATTACCATATTGCTAGTCCCTGGATTAAATTGTTAGCAGCCTTCCCTACTTCCACCAAAACAAATATAATAATAATTAATAATAATAATAATAATGTGAAAATTCTTTTGAGCTTTTCTGGCTTTATTTTCTTTAAAATCAAAACAGATCACTTTTTTTCTTTTAACAGAATTATTTGGTATTAACTGTAAGTAAAAGATGATATAGTAGGACTTTGAAAGTTTTGTATAATTGAGATTTTTATATCAATGGATTGGCAACTTCTCATACCATGTCTTTTCAGATCCTAGAAACTATAAAGCTCACTGCTTCTGACTTTGACTGTTTTGTGTATCTCATTAGAAAGTCTTGTGATATTTGCTTTTCTGTAACTAGCATATTTCACTCCACATATGCCCTCAAGGCTCATCATGTAGCAATATACTGCAGCATTCATTCTTCTGTTAGTACTGGGAACCAGTCCCTTTCATACACGAGTACATTGTTTATGTCCACCTATCCAACTATAAAGATTTAGACAATTCCCATAGTTTGGTTGTTGTGAATATTGCTGAAGTGAAAACAGTAGTACAAGTATCTCCTTGGGGATCGCATTTGAAAGAAATGAAAGTCTAAGTGCTGGAGTCAAATTATCATAATAAAACCTGAAGGTTTTGTATGTGTGTGTGTGTTAATTTTGATAAAATATTTCACTATTAGTTTAGGCTGGCCTTGAACTCATGATTTTCCTTCATTTGACTCCTGGAATTACAGACATCTTCTGTAGTAGTTTGAGGCTTCCTAATGAATTAGCCTTCAAGGTCTCTTTATTTTTAAGAGTTTATCACTCTCCATTTGAAGGAGTCTTCCCCTCCAGTGTGTTCACTCCTCTTTGGCATGTTAATATTTTGATCAAATGACCATTCTTTCTAACTCAATATATAATGGAGAGTTTTCAGCCATCTCCAACCACACTTATTAATACAGTATTATACACAGTCTTGTTACATTCCTCTTATTCTTTTCCCCCTGGTTTCATTTCTTTTTTATCTAAGTACTTTCTTCACATTAGTGATAGTGGGATAAATAAAACCCATTCCTTGCTCTATAACAGCTCACATTTTTATCAGGGAGGTGGGAATCAAGGCTGACAAAGAATTGGTTAATGTGTGCAAAGGCTGTGAGAGTACCAAAGACTTCCTTGACATATAACCTGTTTAAAAGGGAGCAGTAAAAATTTCATGTTCAATTCATTTTATCTTATTTTATTTTTAGAACAAGAAATTCAGAATTGGAGACACATGGCTATGACACCCACACATGTCTGGATTACGAGCTGCCAAATAAAAATATTTTTACATGATATATTATAACAATAAAATTCTTTACAATTAATAGTATCAACAATTACATAAATATCTGACCATACATACTAGTTTGAATTGATGTATTTCTTAAACTGTGAAAACAGTGAAAGTCTGCTTCCTTTTTGCTCCAGGAGAGAGTACATGAAAACCCTGGAGATATTGAAATCTGCCAATCCACTCTAGTGATTGGATTTTCACAGCTCAATTAAACATGGAACAGCAAGCACATCTGGTTATGATATTTAAAATATTCATAAGAACATAAGCCCTTTGAAAGTGTCTTCTACTCTTAATTCATGGCTAAATGGAAGCAGAGGTTTTTGGACTCTTTTTCCTTCCTCACAATTTCTGTGACAAAATATGCCAATTAATTCCTATTAGGGTTAGCTTGTGAATCAAATGAATGCTTCTACTGTTGATGATCTGTGGGTAGTTTCTTTACTTTTCACCCCAAAAGACATTAGATGTTAGCTATTGAGAGAAGGCAGAGAAGAGAAAACTTCCCACTTTATGAAAAACATCAGCATGTTCTACACTGTGATATCAGGAATTCAAGTGGATTCAGAACCATTGAGTTAAGTTTAAGGAATAAATGGGTTGGAAGAACCTTCACATCCAAGAATTGATTGTACATTGAGTGGTTGGAGCATCTGCGACACAAAAGGTAAGGGAATTGTGCCTTATACAGATACCCTATGGAAGGTACACTCTATGAGGAAACACTTGAAAAGAGAGATATCAATCTCATGTTCTTTTTTCTTTGAATTCCCAGCATCTAGCACAGTCTGGCCTAAGTATCTACTCAACACATTTCTGTTAACGTATGAAGCTATCAATGTGTAGACTGCCACATCCTTATAGTAAAACATTTGTCAGCTGTAGTTATGCAATGGGTGGACAAACAATGCTTGTTTGCTTGTTAGTTAGTTTGCTTTTGAAATTTAGATTTCATTCTCTTTGCCACTTGTTCAAAAATATCTAAATGGGATTGTCATCATTTTAAGTCTTGAAGAAAGGCATGCAATAAATTCCAATAGTATGACTATGAGGTTATATGTAAGGCTTTAGAATATGAATAGAGGAGGTGAGGGATCTGCTCTATTAAGTGATTTGGTAGTGAGTCACATAGTTAGCCTTTTTGATAGATGTGTGACAGATGCCATAGCTCAGCAGATGTGACAGTGACATTGATTTTTCACAGTGTATGATTCTGTCATCACATATTTTGCAGATCATTACAGTGGTTCCTCCAATGTTTAGCATTCATCTCTACTGCTGCTTAACAATACTGACTCAGTATTTTAATGGAAAGATTTTATCTGGCAGGTGAAAGCATTCAGTACATTATAATTCTCAACAATATCAAAGAAAGGTAGAAATTTTACCATGTAAGAGAAATGGCTCTGTCCCACAGATCTAAGATTTCACAATGCTATTTGGTTTTCATTTTAGCAAAGCATCAGTCCATTCTAGTTAATGTTCATAATAACTACTGCCAGGTAACCAAGTTACCCTTTGTGAGAATACCGACATCAGAATGTTAATAAGACCTTAGTGAGTTAAGCTTACCTTACTTATCAGTTTACATAAGTAACTGGGAATTCGTTGTGTGAAGCTGCCATTTTCATGACACTCATTGAAAACATGTTCCCTCATTTCTCCTGAGGGTTATCTCTTCTCATCCTCTTATTCTGAAACTGTTGTTGGATTGCACTTTTTGGTGGGTCATTTTGTTAAATTTCTGGTGTCCAACAATGGCTAAATAAAAATCATAAAATTCTAACTCTTTTATGCTATGAGTTTAATGAAATAAGAGAAGTTTATGGAGTAACTGATGTCTGTTTTGTTTAAGGTATTCTTTTGCCCTATCTCTTCCATAATGTTCTATGTATCAATTTGTAGGATCTTGAAAGGCAGCTTGGTTCCTGGTTGAGTTAAGGTTGGAAACCCGGTGACCAGACACTAGACTCCTGACATGAGGCGACAGCCCTCCATAGATTTGTGGCCATCAGTCACATAGTGCATTGCCCCAAGCCCCTCCACAGGTAGAGGACAAGACCTGTGTGACTGTAGCCTCAAGATAGATCTCCATTTTAATGAGGTACCTAAAGGCCTGGAGGCTTAGCCAGTAAACTCCCCTTCTCAGACAATCCTCCCTGCAAAGGGTATTTAACCTAAGGCCTACCCTGAGAACTGGGGTACAGTTTTTACTTATCCATTCTCCATCATGACAATAAATGTCTTAAAATCATGAACTGTCTGTTTTCATGGGGATCCACCATGGGGAGCAATGGAACAGGCCTTTGCCTAAAGAGCTGGCCACCTAATCTCCTGCAGAAGGCCTCTTTGTGCCCCCAGCCACAGGGACTTCCAAGTCCAAGCCAAGCCAGCTGAGAACAAGCCAAGGACTGCTCCCTGAAGGACCCAGAAGGAGCTCTGCCCCTTCCCCTTCAGCCCTGGGCTAGATCCAGTCTGCAGGCCGAACTCTGCTCTTCTACAGCATCCAACAACACCTGGGAGCCCAGAGCCTGAGAACCCTGAGCCAGTTCCAGCTGTCCCCAGGACCTCAGACTTTATTCCCCCCATCCCAGAGCAGTGTCTCATGGCTTCCCATTGCCTGGAGCAGGCCTGGGGTGAGCACACTCAAAATCCCCATGTCCCGCCTCCCTGAGAGGCCCAAGCCCTGTGGCGGAGCAGACACTGGATCCCAAACTCTACATCAATTGATTTATATTTTTATTCCACAGACATTAACTGAGTCCTATTAACTTGAGTCTAATTATTGCCATTTGTTTTCTTGCAGACATTGCTTCTGCTTGACCATATAAGACTACTTGATTACAGTAGGCTTCAGGGTATCAGAGGTATTTAAATATGTATTTTATACCTGAAAGTTGGATAAAAATTTACCTAGTGCTACCTAAGGAGTCTGGTGAGGTTTAAATGTTTTCACATGTGCCAGAAAACCCAACTCAAGCTGTGGACTCATTAGTTGAGTTTCCAAGAAGCTCAACTGCAAGAGAAACTTCAAGACAGCATGACTTCATTTCTTGGTAATTCTTCAAAACATTCCCTCCTGCTGTGTGTTAACTTTATTCTCAGGACAAAGACGACACACTTCTTCCTTCTTTGTGCATTGGTCACATTGAACTTTACCTTGGCTGCACTATTTATGAGATAATTGTTGCTAAGGAAGTTCCTTTGATTTGGCTGACATTTTTCCATCCGTTTTCTGTACCTGTAACTGTAGCATGTATAATGTGATTAGACTTATTGATTTGTGCCTTTGAGCAGAGGTCCAGTCAATCTCCTCCAAACCGCAAGGTTGCTACACAAAAATGGAAGCTAGCTACCTCACAGGATATCCAAGTGTGGCTAGAAAAGGCAATAGCAGGAAATTGATTTTGGTAAGGCAATACATGCATACGTGACTGGAGTTCATTGATCATACTTTTTCCTATTTTAGGTCCAGACTCAGCATTTATACAGTGGATTGCAAAAAACAATATGTATGGAGGGACCCATGGCTCTGGTAGTGTATGTGGCAAAGGATGGCCTTGTTAGACATCCATGGGAGGAGCAACCCTTGGTCCTATGGGGGTTCAATGCCCCAGTGTAGGAGAATTCCAGGGTGGGAAGTTGGTAGTAGGTGAGTTGTTGGGGGAACACCTTTATAGAGGCAGGGCAAGGGGGGATGGGATAGGGGGTTTTCAGAGGGAAGACCTGGAAAAGGGATAACATTTGAAATGTAAATAAAGAAAATATCCAATAAAAGAAAAAAAGAGGAAGAAAATATGACTTTGTATGTAATTCATCCCATCAAAAACTGAAGTCTATTTGTCAGGAGCCATTCCTCTTTCAGTTGTATTGCTTGGGTTTCATTTGACAAAATAAGGTATTGGAAATGGCTATGTGCCAGTTCTGAACCCGCCCTCCAACAGGTTTTGGGTCACTGTTTTAGACCTCTGCTGGTACTCTGTATATAACCCAAGGCCAGTCAGCTGTGTCATAGAAGATCATCCAGAAGAAAGACAAGCCTTCTTATTGACACACTAGTAAATGACCTAGTATTTGACCAGAAGTACAAATTAGCCCAGTTAAGGCCAAAAAGTTGAAAGTGGGAAGTTGAAAGCAAGGGCTACCTAGGGCCATGGCTTTGTCATCAGTCTTTAAGCATAGATTCTTAAAAACTAAAAGCAATTTATACCAATTTGAATAGCAAAACCAAATTTAGACTCCTGTAAAGCTGTTAGCATTGTTTATGACAACTACCATGAGAATCAAGACATTCATTTTTACTGGATAAGATATTAAGGTATTTGAAATCAAGGGTGTTGCCATGGATATCATTGAGGATTTTATAATATGTACATGCAAAGCTTACACTTTTCAAATGATACATAAGGAAAAAAACACTTAAAATTAAAACAAAAGCAAACAAAAGGCCAGGTGTTCAATAATCAATGAAAGGAAAATGAAAAATATGTATACACAATGGAATTCTATTACAAACCAATGGAAATATATCTGGCATTTAAAAATACTTGGCTAAATCTGAGGGGCATTGTATTAAAAAATTTACAAGAACTAAAGGATAAGTATCCATGATTTCATATTCCTATAAAATCTGGAAAAATAGATGTCAGTTAGGAGTAGGACTTGGGTGCCAGAAGTTGGAGATACAAGAATATGGAGGTTTCTTATTGAGTGTAAAATACAGTTATAAAAAAAGAATTCTACATTTTGGTTACATATTTCAAAATTGCAAGAAGATTTTGAATATTCTATCCACAAAGAACTGATAAAGTCTAGAAAATTTGATGTACTAAGTATCTCAATTTAATCATTTTTCAATATTTTATTATATGTATAACAAGCACATATCTCAGGCATTATGCTTACAGAAGTAGGCACTGCATGCTATGGTAAGTCTATGAGGACAACTCTTGGGAGTTGGTTCTTTTCCTCTGATGGGGGGTCCTGGTAATAGAACTCAGGTGGTCAAATTATCTCATTAGCTCTTTATTTGAATCTTCAGAAGTTGGAGATCCAAAACTCTACCTGTGTTGAAAACATCTTAATCTGTTTTTGCTGTTGCTGTCCTTTGCATCTTCCCTTCCTATTCAGGAAGAATCTTTCTTAATCTCTCATTGTTGTTTTTGTGACTCCTCCCCTTCCCCCCTTTCTCCTTCTTTACTTCTTGCTCAAACGTTCGCTTCCAACCTCCTTGCCTCACTTGGATTGCCTCCCCCCAATTCTTTTTGAATATATCACAATTTAAACTTTTCTCAGCTTTTCATATTTTAATTTTATGTGTTACCAATCTCAGCAAATTGAAAGATATCCCTTAACAGAAAGTGGGAGATCAAGGGCTAACTTATGAGTGAAGTTCTCCCCTTTCCCAAGGGCTAATAAGGAAAGCAATATGGCAACTGTGCTTTGATATGAGTTCAATAATCAGGCTATGCTGAGAAGCAAAGTAGTGATCAGTTCTAAGCAGGATGAAGAAAGCTTCCTTAGACCTTATGTACTGAGCTTCCACTCAGCCAAGTCAGAGGGATGCAGAAAGTCTGGAATGATAGCTTTGAGGAGTGAAGTTTAGAATCAATTTGTGTAAGTGGAGAAAACAGATTGGTAAGTGAGCATGTGAAAAATTGTGTTGAATTTCATGTAGTTCATGAGACTGGAGTCCACAATGGCAGAACAAGAAGACACAAGCACTAGGTAGAGAAAGCAGAAGTTTTTCAGAAAGGAAAAGCTACTTCAGAAACTCACAAGGATGTCAGCAGGACCAAGATCAGAAACAATGTCAAAGGGTAGCAAAGCACATGAGCTGTGAATGAAGGAATATAGTCACCTCAAGGAAGCTTTCCAAAACATATGGTGCATCCAGGCCAAGGGAAAGTTTTTCTTTGAGGATGAACACAACAAAAAATAACCAACTCTCTGAGAAAAGACAAAAAGACACCCCACAGAAGAAAGATTAACTGAAAGCTCACACACAAAGTATAGCTAAAAAAAAATAAAAGTTAAAATTGTTTATAAAATTGAGCAAATATGCAGTTATTATCCATGGATGGTTAAGGGAGGACAACACATTTATAATAACAGGCACAGCTGATGATGAAAAGAAGACAAAAACTGAAGATAGTTACTGTAATTATGGAAAATAATTGATGGGCTAAACAATTAGAGGGCTAGAGGAAAACAGGTGAAAAGGAGTTAAAACTAAAAGGTACAAAATCAATGACGTATTTGATTGCTAAATGAATGCTAGACACTATTAAAAGTTCTTTAACTATTTTTACTTAATTCTATTGAGTCATAGTAGATAAAAGGTATTACAATCACTCCTCTATTACAGCAAGGAAATGAAACTATGGCACTTTTTATAAAAGCTATTCAGAGTCACAGAGCTAAGTGACAAACACTAACCTTAATGTGGAAGCCAATTCTAAAGTACTCCCAGTTATCCACCAAGATATAAATTGAAGACTGAATATAGCACTCCTCTTTTATGTGTGAATAAACTGACAGACGTAGAAAGACGTAAGAAAGAGAAATAAGAGTTGGGGATGAAAAGAATAGACCTTGGAATTCCAGAACCTACAGAAATATGCTTAGTGTGTAACAATATCAAAAAGGAAGCAATATTTAAATGATTAAAAATGAAATATTTCCAAGGATAGGAGAAAAACAAGATTTTTTTCATAAGGACCTGAAGAGATTACTAAGGTTAAGCAAGTCAAATTTGAGCGATGCAAACTTGTATGAAACTTTAAGAAAGATATTGTCATAATTGGGTTTTATTTTTATAAAAATCAACCATTAGCAAAAGGAAGTATTAAATGCTCAGGATCAAAAGCAAGCTGTAACTAGCAGATAACTGCAGTGACTATACTTAACAAACAGAAATAAGAAAATGATTCAAAAGCTCTACATTAGTAGAGAAACGCTGAAGTCTGCATATTTATAATGATGTTTTAAGAAAATACACCTGCTGATGGAAGGTTTCCCATAACATAGTGGATTACACACAGAGAAAACACTGATATAGTAATATAGAGTAAATCATAAGGGCTTGAAACATATAAATCTAAATATGAAATGTTCTTCTCTGTCATGACTTGAAAAATGTTATTTTGTAACAATATCTCAAAGTTTATTTTATATAATACTAGTTCTATAATATGCTCTGTACAACATGAAAGGTTCATAATCCTATAGGCTTGGGGAAGATTAAAAAGATATCTTGCTTTTCGGACATAAAATTATATATTATTAAATCCAACCATCCAGAAACACTGTTTAAGAAATAGTATTGAAAATTTAAAATGCGGGGTCATTTCCTCCAGGATTTTTTTTTTTTTACATATCCCCTTAGAACATTACAAAACACACACACACACACACACATCAACATACACACAACTCTACAGATTTATGCCTATGTATTTATGAGACTCCAACTTAGATACTCATTCAAATGATATCCATTTAAAATCATGAAATAAAACCATAAAAAGTTATCCTTTTCATATATGCGTATTTTATAGGAAAAGAGAATGGGTGTGAGAAAAAATATATATACGATCTGGAGATAACCCCCCAAATGGGGAAGTATCTTATCTGTGAATGAGCCATCATCAGTGTTGGGCAGCCCTATCTCATCCTATGGTTAAATGTTCATGACATAGGAATGTAGACTATTGATTGCCTGTGGCACCCTAGCACCCACAAATAAAGTTTTAGATTACCTAATCCTTCTAGAGAATTCCCTTGGTTCCCTATAAGAAGTTTGTGTGCCTTTGTCTGGGGTCATCATTTTGAAGCATGGTTGACCCCTGCATGCTGAATGTTTCTGCAGAATGCTCCTTGTCTTTGCATACTATCGGAGTCTTGGGTCTTCTTTTGGTGTTTTTGGACCCTTGCAGTTCTTAGGGGGCTGTGGTGTCTGTGTATTGCCTTACAAAGAATTCTCTGGGATCCGGCCATTGTAACTACTAGAGTGTGTTTCTAAATATTGAGAGCTGAAACTTAGGAATAGGGAGGAGCTAGAAGCAGAAGTCTGTGACAGTCCACAGGGGAGAGAAAAACTCTAGCATGATAAGCTTAGTCCCTTGGAAAAAGAATGAGGAGAGGACACAATAGGTAGTCCGCTACAGAGCAGGTTGTGAGACTGAGGTTTTGATTTGGAGAAGAAAAGGGAGCTGGAAGGAGAAGAAGGATCTTGACCATCTGTTTTGAAGCATATTTACTTCTTTGGCAGGCTTGACTGGTCAGTTCCCAGGGAATGCCCCAGGGAACACCAGCTGGAATTGTGTGCTGTGATAAAGGATGAGTCATAGGAAGGAATGCTGGGGAAGAAAATCTGTGTGGGGGTGGAGTCGAAGGAGACACTACAGCAGGTGGTCTGCTACAGAACTGGGCAGTGTGGTTGGGGGATTGGTTTGGGAGGAGAGATGAAGATCTGCAGTTAGCCTGTCTCCTTCTCTGGCTGGAGTGGCAAGAGAGCTTCCGGGGAATGCATGCTGTGGTTGGGGATTCGGATAAACAATGAACTGGGAAAGGCAGTGGAGGAAAAAGGTGAACTGCTGAGTTTGCGATGGCAACAAGAAGGTTGGGAAGGCTGTATGTAGCAGGAGATTTACTTCAGAACTGGGGATGAGATTGAAGGACTTGATGTGGAGGGGAGGAAGAAGAAGGGAAGATCTGCCGTTAGCCTACCTGTTTCCCTAGTCATTTTGGCCTATGTGATCCCAGGGAATCTCAACACCCTTTGTAATAAAGACAAGCATGTCATGGTCACAGACTTAGCAGGAATATTATTTACAGCAGCAGAAAAAAGTCTCAATCACAAAAGCATGTAAATACATTTTGTGAAAGGAATCGACGAACGAGAAAAGAATGATGGGATCTATCACGTCCTACACGGTAAGCTAGAACTCTTAATACTAAGAAGGGGTGAGAGGAATGACCTATAATAATTCAAACACTTGGAAAAAAACATCCAAAAAATTACTGGGATCAGAAAACGTCTCTCAGTAATGACTTTCGAAGTAAACAGCCCCAGCTAAACAAAAAGACATCCAGACTGGCTAACTGGATTAGAAAACTATAAATACATGCACACAGAAAGCAACGGATCAGGTGAAGAAATCAGAGGTAAGCTAGTGTTGCGTTTTGTTCTCTGATAAAACACACTTGAAATCAAAATTATCAGAAGATAAAGGAAACTACTTCATAATTTACTTTCTTTTTCTCTTTTTTTTTCTTTAATTATTGTTTTACACACACACACACACACACACACACACACATACACACAAAAGCTCAGTCTATATAAAATTATTTTTAGTCTCAGAGTTGACTGGGGTCATACTACAATGATTTCTAACTGTCTTTTTTCTTTTTAATCCTCAGCCCCCCGAGCTGGAGAACCTGTTGACTGAGCTGGCTTGGTCAGATGGCGCCTCAACGTTGGAGCTCCAATAAGTGGGATACAGTGATGGACACCGTGGGAATTGGAGCACGTGCAAAGGAAAGTAAAGATTTGGGCCAGCGGTGAATAAACCTTGTAGAAGGACAAGATAAAGGTAAAATGTGTTTTTGTGTATGTGTTTAGAGCTATGCGAAAATCTAGAGAAGCGAAGGTAATTCTCATAGGTACTCTGAGTCTTTGGACCCTGACTAGAGATAGTTTACACCTGAGCCATGAGAGAAGGGGTTTGAGAAAAAGCGGTCCTCCCCACTATCTGGGGATGATTTGGTGAAAGAGAAGGAAAAAGAATATAAGCTGTTTCAGAATTCTCTTAGGAACAGGTGGTGGTCGGGAGACGTCCTGCCTCTTCTCTGGCTCCTATGGAGGAATGCTTGGTTCTGGGTCTCTTAGGTAGGATATCCGGGTCCCTTCGGGACGTCTAATTCTCTTCTCTCTCTCTTTCTCTCTCTGTTGTCTGTCCTTGGCATGCCAATCCGTTCATATCTGTCAAAACTATTTTATGTTAAGTCTGTGTTTTCGTTTCGTGGTTTGATTGATTGTTCATTGTTCTGTGTTTCATGTTCAAATGAAAAAATGGTTAAAACTTGAACTCATTTCAAAAAAGAGAAAAAGAAAGAATAAATTAAAAAAAAAAACAAAAACAAAACAGTATCGGTTGGTCTTTGGAGCCCTGCACCTGTAGTTAGGAGTCTAGCACAGCCAAGAAGCCCCACCAGGAGCTTCTCTGAAAAGCCGCTCTTAAAGGGACCAGCAGCTTCTCAAGTTATATGGTAAGGGAAATGATGGCTGTTTCTCCTAGAATAATCTCTGTGACTGTACTTGTTGGTTTCAACAGGTAACAAGGAGCCCCTCTCTTGAAATTACAGCTAGAAAAATTAAGAATTTTGTTTGGTTTAAATAACTATGTACGCAGCCATTTCATTTTCATTTCTGACTATTTTAAAAGTATAAATACATCCTGCATGGTTTTGTTATAAATTATTGGCTTATAAGTTATTAGGTATGATTAAAAATTTGTAACATTGGTAACAGAAAGTTGGCTTAAAACTGGTAACCCTGGGTTGGAGTAATTCAGAAATACAACATGTAGCATGAGCCAACCCATGGAAACAGGTCTCTAAAGATACACCTAAATTGGGTAATATTCTATGTAATTCTTATCCTAGAAACCAGACTTATAAAAGATATGATTTAGGGCAGTGTCTGTTGAGTTATTGGAGGCTGCACTGCCTTGTATTCGTGTGCAGGAACGGGCAGCCAAACTTTGTAGCATGGAGGTGATTCACTTGGGGGTTTTAGGAGAGACAGGATTGTTGGAGGTTGAGTTTTGCTTTCCAAAGTTCTTGTGTGCTCTACTCCACTGTCTCAGAATGACCCAGTGATCTGCAGTTCACAAGTAGGGAGACACTTAAAACTTTGTAATGTGAAAGTAATGCTTTTGGTGTTGACTTTAAAGAGAATGGATTGTTTACACTGTTAAAATTAGGTTTTGCTTGTTCCGAATTCGCTTGCTCCCGGCCTTAGCCTTTAATGGCTGAGGCATTCCTCCAGGAGGGTATAGGGGACTTCCGGATAGCATTTGAAATGTAAATGAAGAAAATATCTAATAAAAAGTTGAAAAAGAATTAGGTTTTGCTTCCCAAAATTGTTTTTTGTGTGCTGATGTTACAAGAGAAACTTAAAATTATGGTTAAATCGCCAGTATTCCATTGGCTGCAGTTTGCAGTTCAAGCACAGGTTCAGGATTCTGACTCGCACATATTTGTAACTGAGAAAAAATCCAGCGGATGGAGATTGTTGCAGGGTTTGCGAAGGTTAATGAGACTATGGACCTTGTAGAGGGATTTCAATCTGGCCTGCCTACTCCATATAGAATTATTATGGATTCGGAGGATTTTTCTTTATTCCTTTGCATCCTGATGATTATAAAGGGTTTGCTTTTAGTGAACTTGCTTGTAATTTTAAAGAACCCATGAAGAGATATCACTGGAAAGGTTTACCTCAAGGAATGGCTAATAGTATATAAAAAGAAAAAGTTTTTCACAACTTCAATACAAGAAGTTAGGACCTGGGAATCTTTCAGTGTATATTATTCATATATAGATGGTATTTTATTAGCTGATCCTTCTGATGGAATTTTACTACAAGGCTTTGCTCTTGTACAATAAGCTTTAAAATTTTTGGACTAGTTGTTGCTCCAGAAAAAAATTTCAAAGGCAAATTCAATATTTGGAGCATAAGTTATATCCTAAGCAAATTGCAGCACAGGAAATTCAAGTAAGAAAAAAAAATTCACTTACTCTAAATGATTTTCAAAGGTTGTTAAGAGATATTAATTGGCTAAGACCTCATCTTAAGCTTATTACAGGAGAACTTAAACCTCTGTTTGATACCCTCAAGGGGAGAGTGCAAATCCTCCCTCGGTGATTAACTGATGAGGGACAAATGGCTTTGCAGAAAGCAGAGGAAGCTATTAGTCAGTGACAAATACATTATATAGACTGATCAATTGTTGACTGTCTGTGTGCAATATTGCTACAACTCATGCACCCACAGCAGTCCTTTGGCAAAAGGGACCGTTAATGTGGATTCATCTTTCTACATCTCCAAAGAAAGTTTTAATGCTTTAATATGAAGCTGTAGCTGTCTTAATACAGAATTGTAGGATAGAATCACAGAAATATTTTGGGAAAGAACCTGAAGAAATATTTATTCCTTATTCCAAACAGCAATTAAATTGGTTATTGCAAAATACTGATATATGACCTATTGTATGTGCAAATTCTTTAGGCTAAGTTGATAATCATTATCCAAAAGACAAGTTGTTACATTTGCCTCTATGCATGCTTTTGTATTCCCCGTAAATTTACACATAGAAAGAACACTTACTGTGTTTACAGATGGTTCATCAAATAGGAAGGCAGCATATGTGATTGGATCACATGTTCATCCTCTTGAGTTTCCCCCCTGCTTCAGCACAAATAATTGAACTACATACTGTAGCTGCTGTTTTTAAAATGCTGAAAAATCAAGCATTTAATTTGTATACTGATAGCCAATATATAGCTCATAGTTTACAATTACTTGAAATTGTTCCCCCTGTATTTTAGATACTGCTAATTCTCAAATTTTGCAATTATTTATGCAAATACAACTCAATTTAAAAGAACGTACAGTTCCTTATTTTGTAGGTAATTTAAGAGCTCATACTGGATTGCCTGGACCCCTTAGTGAGGGCAACACCACAACAGATTTGTATACCAGGAAGGTTATAGGCCTTACACAGGAACAATTAGCCATAAAATCTCATTCTTTACATCATCAAAATAGTAATTGCTTGAGATGGCAATTTGCTATTTCTAGAAAATGTGCAAGTCAAAATTGTAAAGACTTGTTCTCAGTGTCCTCAGTTTCTACCCATATCACATAATGGTGTTAATCCTCAAGGATTTATACCTAATCAATTCTGGCAGATGGGTGTTACTCAGATTTTTTATTTTTTATTTTGAAAAATTAAAGTATGTACATGGGACTTGACACCTTTTCAGGCTTTCTAGTTGCAATTGCTTTAACAAGAGAAGCAACTAAAAATGTAATTAGTCATTGCCTACATTGTTTTTCTATGCTTGGTGTTCCAAATCAGATTAAAACAGATAATGGAAATGGCTATTACAGTCAAACAGTTGAGACTTTCTGTCAACAATTTAACATTACCCATATTACTAGAATTCCTTATAATCCTCAAGCACAAAGTATTGAGAAATAGGTATTGTGGAACTATCTTCATAAAATAAGAAAGGGGGAGTTATATTCCTGTACACTGCAAATTTATTTAAATCATGGGTTTTTTGTTTGTTTGTTTGTTGTTGTTGTTGTTGTTGTTGTTGTTGTTTTTCGAGACATCGAGACAGGGTTTCTCTGTATAGCCCTGGCTGTCCTGGAACTCACTTTGTAGACCAGGCTGGCCTCGAACTCAGAAATCCGCCTGCCTCCACCTCTCAAGTGCCGGGATTAAAGGCATGTGCCACCACGCCCGGCTTAAATCATTTCTTTTTATTTTAAAAATTTTTAAATTTGGATGCCAAGGAACTGACTGTCTATGCTACCCTACTTATGCCTAGGTGAAATGGAAGGAGCCACATACTGGCACATGGCATGGTCCTGATGAGGCATTTAATATGGGGAAGAGGTCATGTTTATGTTTTTTCCTCAGGATGCTGAAGGAGCATGCTAGCTGCCAGAGTGATTGGTGAGACATGCTAATGCTAGGACAAAGAATGATGCGGACATGTGATCTTGCTGAGTGCCCTGACAATGTAGACAGGAAAGCTATTTTGGACATACATTCCTGACCCATCTTTGCTTGCCTATATCCCAGATTGGACAAGCTGCCTTGTTTCATGCTTTTAGACTTATGGGACAGAAAACATGGAGACTAGAGACTGCCTTCAAAAACTTAGACAAAAAGAGAAGTTATGATGACTCTTCTCTTTCCTTTAATGTGACCAGTTATTCGGACTCAATCATGGACTGGTCTAGAAATCAATGCAATATTGGAAATAACAGTCTTCATTTGGAAGGCTGGTTCTGGACATTTTTAGAGATATATTTGAAAGTTAGCTGCTGTTCTCTATGATGCTGTGTTAGTAATAGATTGGGACAGGATCTGGATTTCAAAGAAATGTTAGTGCTTGTTTTAAAGCTCCCAATCTTTTATTAATTGGTCATGTCAAAATTACTTTTGTTTCCTCTACAGTATTTAATGTAAGTTGTATCAATTGTACACTTTCTAATTGTGTTAATGTATTTAAACCTGGCATGTCTGTTATGGTGGTCTATCAACCAGCTTTTGTTTTATTGCCTGTGAATATTGCAGGACCTTGGTATTTTTAAAAAAAGCTTGCAGGTACTGGAAGAAGTGAGTCAGGCTTTAAGCAGAAGCAAGAGGGCAGTAGGCTTGATTATTGCTGGTATAGCAAGCAGCTTTAATTGCATTGATAGCTAGCACCACTGCCTCTGCAATTGCTTTGACACAAGATGTTTAGACAGCTACTTTTGTTAATCATTTAGCAAAAAATTTTACTAATGTCCTGAATATTCAAGAGGATTTAGACAGGCATTTGGAACAACGTATTGACTCTCTTCAAGATACTATTCAAATTATTAGCTAGGAGGTTCAGTGCTTAAAAGTAGGAAGCCATCTTGATTGTCATGCTAAATACCAATGGATTTGTGTTACTTCTAAAATTTACAATGATAGTCATTATAATTGGGAAAAAGTTCAAAGACACTTTCAGGGTGTTTGCAATATAATTCCAACACCTCTCTGAATGTTTTAGCCTTACACACAGAGATTATAAATTTAAAGAATGCTGCTCCACTAAGCTTTGATGCTGCTGATGTTGCTGATATGATTATTCATGGCCTGAAGTCAGTATTTCCATCCCGGTCAAGCTTCAAGAATTGCATATATGGCTTGATCATGCTAGTCCTTCTTGTCCTGGGAATACTCTTGTTCCTGCTCGTTGTGTTAAAGCTCGCCTTTAACAACAGTAACAGGTAAGCAGCTCAAGTACATGGCTTGAAACTAAGAATGGCCCCAAACAGAGTTGTTAATTTAACATGCTGGCAAGCCAAGGACGGGGAAGATTCTGCACAAGGGCCTTGCCAACCTAAGACAGAGGCATATGCCAAAGGGCCATGTTTGTTTATAACTCTAACAGCCCGTGTTTGTTCATATAAAACAAACAAGCTGCACATGTTTTGCAGACAGTTAAGGAAGGCATTCTTGTCAGAAACAACCTAAGACAAGCTCAGCCTTATTTATTAAATTAAAAGTGGGGAGATGTGGAAAGCCTTCTGGGTGCCACTTGGTAGGAGTCTGACATTGGCCAAAGACAAGGAAATGGTCTTCAGACAGGAATCTGACATTGGCCATGACAAGGAAGTAAGCTCAGGCAGGAATCAGACCTTAGGGTATAATAAGGAAGTAAGTTTCAGCAAGAATCTAACTTTAGGCTGTAATAGGGAAATAGGATAAGGCAGGAATTTTAGTCTTAGGGTGGAACAGAAGAACTAGGCTTCAGGCAAGATTTTGGGCTTGGACAAGGAAGTGGGCTCAAGTATTTTGGTCATTATGGCAAGCCCTTTTAAACAACTGTCATGGGAGTGACCACAGGACATCGCTTACTGCTTTGATAGTTCCTTATTGTACTGCTCACCCAAAATATTTGCATGTAATTAAAATGGTATTAAAAAGTGGATTGGAAAATTAAATTTGCCTTCAGTCTCAGACTTGACTGGGGTCATGCTGAAAATAAATAAATAAATAAATAAATAAATAAATAAATAAATAAAATTATCTCTATGTATAATGCTTTCAGGTTGTATAGAATAACCAATCCGTGTGCTTTTTGCTAGGGGAGACTATTTCTTCTGCTGTCAGCATTCCTCAGTTGCCTTTAGTTCTTTGTGTAGGGTTGAGGCTTCCTGAACTTTTATTAAACAAACACTAATGTACGGTAAATCTTAGACAACTACTGATATAATAATAGTGGCAAATTTCAATATTCTACTGCACAGGTCACATAATATTCGTATGAAAGCACACAGGATCCCCAATAACTAAAATATTCCTTAACAGAAAGAGGAGATGTTAACAAGAGTTTATTTCAAATTATATTAGTCATGGTAGCAGTATGATCACAATACTTTTCACAGAAAGAGACAAATAGAATTCAGTAGAAGATACAAAAATAACTCAACACAACTATAGTCACCTAATGGTTGACAAAGGTATCATAAATATATACCAGTAGAAAAACAGCATGTGTAAAAGGAATAAAATGTTAAAAAAGACTTGAATTTTCCCAGTTAGGACAAGACCTCATTCTTCACAAAAATGAACTCAAAATAGATCAAAGACTTTAATATCAGACTTTAAATCTTGAAACTGAACAAAACAAAAACCTCTCAGATACAGCACAAGCCGAGATCTGAAATGAGCTTCATTAGCACAGGAAGTAATGTCAAGAATCATTCAATTGTGTTACACAATATTAAGCAGCTTCTATACAACAAAAGAAATGCTGATAAGAATGCAATTTGAACAAAATATTTTGTCAACTACTCATCATATAGGGCACGTCTAGGATATATTAAAATAGCAACTATTAAATGTCATGAAATCAAATCACCTAATTAATGAGTGGGTTAGCTAACTGAACAGTTCTCAAAATGAACAATACATATTGTTACGTTTCCAAATGGTGGTGTAATGTGGCAAGGGGAGGGAGAACCTCAATGGGTCTATGCTGAGGTGCCTCCTGAACAATGATACTATACAACAGGTCTAGTATAAAGAAAGTTTATTGGGGAAAGGGAAGGAGACAGAAAAGGGTAGAAGCACAAAAAGGGAAGGTAGAGAAGGACAGAAAGAAAGAGGAGAGAGAAAGGAAGAGAGGAAGAGGCTGGTGGGAAATGCCTGGGAACAGAGAGAGAAAGTAGATGAAGAGAGAGAGAGAGAGAGAGAGAGAGAGAGAGAGAGAGAGCTGTGGTAGCTGAACAGTCCCTCTTATATGCCAGGTAGGTCACACCTTACAAATAACAAAACAAAGAGGGCTTAATAACAGTTTTCTTTTCCCATCATTTCTCTTCTAGCTGTGACTTGAATGGCTCTGTTCTGCCATATTCCTAATATAAGGCCTGGTACAATGTGGGCCAACAATCAAATATTGAAATCTCCAAAGCTAGACCTGAGCAACTGGCTTTTCTTTAAAGTTAGATTACCTCCATTATTTATTACAGTGACAGAGAGC
Organism: Mus pahari; assembly: GCF_900095145.1. Classification (NCBI taxonomy): domain Eukaryota; kingdom Metazoa; phylum Chordata; class Mammalia; order Rodentia; family Muridae; genus Mus; species Mus pahari. The sequence goes on along the minus strand of NC_034606.1, from coordinate 10,481,493 downwards.
TAACAGAGTTCTGCTGTGCATGCAAACTTGGAAATCTTTATTTGAGGTCAGAAACAAAGGAAATTTAATTTTAACTGTTCACAATAAATAAATAGTAAATAAGCAAGCAAACAAACAAACAAGCAAATACATTTCACAAAACAGAAAGCTTGTTCTTTACTCCAAAAATGAATGGGAGAAAACAAACTACTCCTTGAACACAAGCTTCATGGATTCTTAAGCTAACTTTTAAAAACACACACACACACATATATATATATATATATATATATATATATATATATATATATATATGTATACACTTCCCAGTGCCAAACAACCCTGCTTGTCTTCAGGTTTTGGTAGTACAATTGTTTCCAAAGCACTTCATGACATTTCTCTTAAAATACATACTTCTAGAATTCGGTGTCTGGAGCTGAAGAATGTCATCTTAAAGTTCTCCCACTTTTCATGTAGTTGTAATTAACTATTAAGACACGTAGTTCAGGATCCCAACTTTTACAAAATTTGTTCAGAAAAGAAAATCATCTTATTTATAAATACAGATTTTCTCTGTACTTCATAATTATCTTTGTGAGATTTATCCATTCTGAATACAATTCTAGTTTATTTACTATCTACATTTCAACATACTAATATTTTGTAATATACTTATCTATTCTCTTGTTTATCGATAGTTTCTTGCATGGGCTTTGTCCCACGTACACCCATCACTCTAGAGGAAAATCTAAGGCAATTTCTTGCTCATGTTTAACTTTTGTGCTTAAATGAATTATCAAAATTGATTATTTTATTTTACATCCCCTTATTCAGCATATGAGATTTTGATTGCTTTATAATTTACAAAAATCTCTTGTTCTTTGTTTTGACATTTATTCTAGTGGATGGGCTTGTCATTTAACTGTGTCTTAAATCTCAGTTTATTGGTTAGTGGTGAAATTTTTCCTTTCCATACATGTCATGGACATTTAGATACCAATTGTACAAAGATTTAACTTGAAATGTAGAACTTCTTATCACCAAACAAATCTTCCTCCTATCACACTTTCATAGTGACTTACAATGCCTTACACTCTGTTCTCAATTCTGCCATTATCTCAATATCTGCCATTATATGCACATTATCCATATCTATATCTCTTATTTAAAATTTGATTTGCATTTATTAATACATAGGATTTTATGTTCTTAAATACACATCGATTTATATAATATGCTACCTTTGGATATGGGTTTTCTCCATGGATGATTTCTTTATTTGTAATTTGCAGTGCTGTTTCATAGTGATGGTATCATTTTTGTGGACAGCATCTAATTCTTTTCTTTCTAGGAAAGTGGTATCCTATCATTTCAAAATCACTTTGGTAAAATTTTAGGGAAAGTCATGAAGTCTTCCCTGTAAGGGGCTGTCTGATTCCTGGTACACACTGATGGGATGAAGCACTTCAGGATTCAAGCCAATGTCAAGGGAAAAGCAACAATTTATGATAGCTTGGTGACATTAAGACCCTCTGACCTGTTTCTTTTTAGCTCTTAGTCTTTCACTATCCCCTCAGGACTCATTTAACATTTTATGTAAAACAAAACTGTAGTGTCTCCTGTGCTTTGCCAAGCCTCTGTCCTCTGAATTATTAATACAACTTTAATAATTTTACATGTCTTCAAGGAAGGAATAATTTACATTTGTGTCCAAATTTCCTAGTTACCCTCAACAGAACATGAATAAATTCCTGATATTCAGACATTTTTCACAGTTTTAACTTTTTTCAATTTATCCAGTGTTGAAAGGAATTTGAATTACTTAATACAAATTGGGAGACTTTGTATATTTTTTTTCAAAGAAAAGGAAGAAAGAAAGAAAGAAGAAGAAAGAAAAAGAAAGAAGGAGAGAGAGAGAGAAAGGAAGCGAAGAGAAGAGAAGAGAAGAGAAGAGAAGAGAAGAGAAGAGAAGAGAAGAGAAGAGAAGAGAAGAGAAGAGAAGAGAAGAGAAGAGAAGAGGAAAAGAAAAACACTTTTCTAGCTGGGGAATTCTCTCTGTAAAGCCACTGACTCTTGGCCTCTTCTGTTGTCAGTGTTCAGGCATGGGGCTTATTTAACAAACCTGAATAGCTATGGTAAGTGTACATATTAAATGTATAATGTTTTTTTATTTATAGAGTTTTTCTAACAAATGAGGCCTTCTTTAAATTATAAACACTGTCAGCCTTCTATAACTTAGAAGCATCAACCTGGACTGTTTCCAAATTTTAACCAAAGTATCCCAAAACCATCTTCTGATTTTCCCACTGCTCAGCCTCTCATGAAATCATTAAGTCCTTGAAGGAAGTTTATTTGCAATTAGTCCTTATTTTGGCTGAGGGGAGAAATTTGATGAGATACTTTGTAAAGAGGCTGGATGTTAAAAGTCCCAGTACTACTCTTGACTTTAATGGTCAGTTTACTTGGAATCTATTTTATTACTAGTTAATCTAGCATAATAATGATTATTCCTCCAATACCAGAGTAAATTGGGGCATATTAAAATTTATGTAAATAAAAATCATTATATGGATTCTAAATGCTATCATTCTTCTAAGGCCAATGGCTTTGCTAGCAGATACTTCTTGCTACTGGATACATGCTTCATTATGTCATGCTCATAGACTGTAATAGAAGAGGCTGGTTTTCAAGGAAGCTGAATTTTATTTTGGAAGGAGAAACATATAGAAAGCAGTGTAAAGTATATATGGAATACTTCTGCATATGTAAAATCCCAACTTAAAGGGAAGTGAATTATGCCAGTAGAGTGCCAAGTAGGAGGAAGTTTAGGAAGCTGACCAAGAAAAACTCCTGAGAAAAAGTTTCAGAGTCAGGCTTTGGGGAATGTTTTGAATATGACAGTGCATGATAAAGGCTAAAGGCTGGAAGTGTCTTTCTTTTTATTCAGAAAATGAATTTTTGCGAAGTTTGTCTTTCAGGAATTCTGTCCACCCTTCTCTATGATTTTTCTCTGCAACATTCTGAAGGAAATTTTGTAGTATATTCACATGAAATCAACTTCATTTTTGTTTAGATTTACTTATTTATTTTATGTTTTGGGGTGCTTTGCTTACATGTATGTCTGTGAACTACATGCATGCCTGGTACCAAAAAAGGGAGTTAGATTTCCTGGGCCTGGACTTATGAATCGTTGTGGGCTGTCATACAGGTTCTGTGATTTGAACCCAGGTTCCCTACAAGAATAAGTACAGTTAGCCAGTGAGGCTCCTCTGCATCCCCCATTGAGTTTGTAATGATAAGGAGTATGTAGAGTCCAATGTTTTGTTTTATTTTTATGTGCATGTGTGATAATAGGAAATGATAAAATAACTGATAATCATAACATGTCTTAATTGAGGTTTGTAATATTATTTCACTGATTGAAAGAGAAATTTGAATTGTCTGCATCCTGTAAGATGTTCGACATGTCAGTCATGACCATAAGGTGTTCACAGTCACCATTAGATATTTACTTAGGTGCCTACATCACAAGTTGAACAGCATTTAGTAGTTATCTAGCCATTCAAGACATGACACAAGGTAGTGAATAATAAATATTTAAAATTCCAACCAGGAAGTGGTGGCACACGCCTTTAATCCCAGCACTTGGGAGGCAGAGGTAGGCAGATTTCTAAGTTCGAGGCCAGCCTGGTCTACAGAATGAGTTCCAGGACAGCCATAGCTATACAGAGAAACCTAGTCTCAAGAGAAAAAAAAAAAAGGAAAGAAAGAAAGAAGAAAAGGAAAAAGAAAAAAGAAAAAATTCTAGTGTTGACAGATTCACAGGAGATAGATTCCTCTGGAGGTGGCATAGAAGCAAAGTACCTCATGTAAGAGATGTGAATTAGAATTAGGCATCAGGGAGACTATGGGGGCTGCATAATCCCATTAGACAAATCCCTGTCTTAACCCTGCTAATAAATGGGTCTGTCTTTTGTATGAAGCCTCTCTAATAGTATGCAATTCACTTCTCTGAGGCACTCCATGCAAAACTATTAGAATGACCTTGTTTATATCAAATGCCAACTCAGCCTCCTAATTAAATCTGATAGCATTTTTCCGTGTGTACCAACACTTGAACTGCACCAGTGTGTTATGGCACTGGTGGCTTACCTATTCCATCAGTCTACCAAGTTGTCCTTTACTCTCCCAAGATGTCACAGTCCTGGGATGACTGGCATGAGAAACCATCAGTGTTTACACTTCTGTTTTACCTCTTACATATGACCGCCATGAAAAACAAATGGCAAAACACGACTGGGCATAGTGTGGTGGCAAAGATGCCCATAATGAAATCAGACGCAAGCAAACTAGAATCTCGGTTATTGGGTCCTGGATTTTGGTGGAGCAAGAATATACTTTTTCAAACTTTGATTTCTACATTGCAAAATGAGTTTAACAACATTGCAGAAAGTGGTAACATATTACAGAAAGTGTAAACATCTACAGAAAGTGGTAACATATTATCATTGATAGTTACTATTAACTGACATTGGCTATGCTTTCCACTTTAAAAACCATGATGTTTTAATGAACTTTATCTAAAGCTAGTTTTTATATTGCTAATGTCTCCTCATTTAATTAAATATCCAAGGCTCCTTCTGCACCTCCTTATTTAACATCAGCTCAGGACATTTTAACATCTTAGTTGTTCCCTTTTTGACACCTACACTATGTTTGGGTTCAATTGCCAATCTATAGTCCTGGGATGGTCCCTCATAAATAAGGTTGGCAAGGGAGTCTTTGAAGGCTGGCTGGAATAGAGGAACAGAGAAAATACATTCTCTGTATAGTATAGTGAGCCAGGGAAGAAATGAGAACCATGAGATTGACTTTTGTAAAATGTTTGTGAAGCAAAAAAAAAAAAAAAATGGTATTATCATTTGTTGTGTCACTCTAAGAAGCCAACCTGTCTCTCAAGTGTGACCGCAGCATTTATGTGAACTACTTGCAAGCAGAAAATGCCATAGATACTGTAATCCTATGTTCCTTGGATGGAATCAGTGGTCTCAAAAATCACACCCTGAGATGATCCACAAAACACATTATTTCCAAGATGTGCTGTTGAAGATTACTTTGAATAAAGGAGGGTGTTAGCTTGTTCTATCTCAAGAGTGGCGTCAATCTTCAATTTTCATTACCAAACCTGACCCCTCTCTTACCCTTTGCTCTGGCCTCCTCCCCCAGTCAGTATAACATAACACTTAGAACTCACTGATTACCAATAGCATGAGTTTGGGCATTTTGTAATTCAGATATTCTGTAAACTTGAGGACTTTTACAATACCTCTAAAAATGAATGAATTAAGTAAACTGTGTAGGAAAGGCCATGTCAATAAAGGATCCTGACTTTTAATTTAGTAATACATTCAACAGATCCAAGATATAACATTAAGTACGGGGAGAATCTGACACTGTTACTCTCGGTGTTCATATTCTGCCCTTTTTATGGGAAAGGCAATGACTTTGGAATCACACTGTTGGATAAGATTTCAAATGCTACTATTTATTGATCTCCTAACTTTTGTGGGCAGGGAGCAATGAATCTCTGAGCCCTCTTCCTCATTTTAAAAAAGAAAATTGATAAGAAAAATCTTCCTCTTTGAAAGTGTGTTTTGACTATTCAATATGACAAAGTATGCAACTTGCTTGGCACACAGTTGGAAGTAAAGGTATTGCTTGGTTCTCTAGTCCTCCAGAATCCTGTGGCTGCACTAGAGGCGGGTGGATGAGAGGATGGGGACGCAAGGGAGACACACTCACCTTAGACAGGCCATAGCTCGAAGCTCAGGCGGGTAAATGCTTGGTTGGAGGAAACTGTTTCCCAGAAGAGCAAATTCCTGAAGGTGCTGGACGACGCGAACGAAGGGATTGCAAGGACTTCCCCTGAACTACATCTCCCGGGATGCTCAGCAGAAGGGAGCACCCAGCCCCGCCCTGCCCCGCCCTGCCCGATTCGGCGGGCACCGCCCACCCAGCAGAAGCCAGCGGCAAACACAGGCTACAAGTGCTGTAGCTAGAAATAACGGACTTTCTCTGGGTGCCACGCGGACGCGAGTGTTCCCAGCTTCAGCTTTACTGAGTGGCCAAAGCAGAAGGTGAGTAGCAGAGAGTGGGGTGGGGAGGAAGCGCGCGGAGTGGAAAGAGAACCGGAGCTTGGAGATAAAAGGAGCCGGGGCGCACATCCCCACTCCCGCTTGAGGTGCCTGCAGGACCAAAGCGGATGCAGCCAGACTGCAGGTGCCTTGATGGGCCAAGAGTCTGCTGGGAGAAATGATTGACCCCACAGCCTGTTGGGGGCACTCCTGTCCAGTGCTGGCAACGGGTCCTATAAACCCAGTGCGCTCATCTTGCATCCTGTATCCCACTACCCTACGCGGTCTTCTGCAGACCAGCCTTGTTCCTATCTGTTCTGTCTATATTTTATTACCTTTAATTGAACAGCAGACTAGGGAAAACGGTACTCCTGCCTTGGAGGTGCAATCTCATTAACTGGGCTTTTAAACAGATCAGAGAGAGGGGTGGGGGAGAGAAGCAAATACCTTTAGCCGGTCCCCTGGGATTATCTATCCTAAACTGATTCTGGATTAAGGATCTGCAAATCGGCGGTACAGTTAGGGAGTCTCTGATAGAGCAGAGGAGAGAGAGAGAGAGGAG
>NC_034606.1:10463096-10474778 GCF_900095145.1 Mus pahari | reverse complement strand
ATTGAGAGAGATTCCCGGTTTGTTATAAATTGGAAGTTTCGTGAGGGACCCTGCCAGTTTTATCTAAAGGAGTCTAATATGATTAGCTAATTGTGCCAAAGGTTAATCAGAGCGACTCGTGCCTCGGAGTCCATCTGTGATGATTTCGGTAATTGATGGAACCTGTTCCCATTGCTTCCATCATTGAAGGATTCTTCTGTGGGGGCTTAACCACATAATGAAAGAAAACTCTAATTCGGTTACAGTTTCCTTACTCTTAGCACTGTGTTTTTCTCCTTTTCGTTGTTGTTCTTTTTATAATTTTAGTACACAGGACCGGGTGGGGCGAGCTTGAAGTGCAGCAGGAAGCATGACCATGTCAAGGTTCTTTTCCGTTCTGTGAGTTGCCTGGTTGTCTTAAGGGAGGCTTGCTTGAACCTCTGTCACCAGCTGCTGGAATTGGGGATTTTGACTCTTACCCTTCCAGTCATGGATTAAACAACTCTGGATTGAAATAAAAGCAAAAGGAGTTATTGACTAAACCCCTATATTTGATGAGAGTGGGGATGAATTTTTATTCCCCAGGAAGCTAGCAGAGACAGGAAAAGATGGGCAGATGACTTACTGTTCAACACAGAATGCTATCTTATCAAGACTCTTGGTAACGTGGAAGTGAGAGAGTGCCATAGATAATGTTTCAGGGCTAGCCTTGGAAATTGCTTCTCACTCCTCACCCTACTCGTGCTGGGTTTGTAAACACTTCTGGGTGGCTATTTTCTCTTGTTTGTTTGTTGGCAAACAGTAGGGAAAAGTAACTCACTGAGTGGGAACAGCAGATGCTCTGGAAGCAGTGTGTATGTGTGTGAAGTGGACTGGCTCATTGTGTTTTGTAGCAATCACAGTGATGTGGGTAGGATGCCCCTGTGGAAGAGGGAGTGGATTAAGCAGAGTAGTGGTGCGTATGGGTATTTACCACCCAACCCAGAGGTGCTAACCATTTCAGCAGGTGAATCACTAGTTCTGATCCCTCCTTTAGTCACTGGCTGATTAAGTCATCCTTTTCATTCACTTCATAGCTGCTAAATCAAGATGCTGATGCAACTGGCCACAGCTGAGAGGAGCAGGCATTCATTAATGCTGATCTGTATTAGAATCTGTTCTGAACTGGAGTATAAACATACAGTTTAATTGAATTGGTTAGGAAGTCTGCTCTTGCTCAAGACTTCTAGAAATCCAACAGCTCTGCTCAAAAAGGGCCCTGCCTTTCTTCTCATTTGTGTCTTTCTACAGGAAACTTGCCTTCTCGTTTGAGGGATTCTGTCACAGCAATGTGTGAGTCCCTGGATAAATTTGGCTTGGTGACGGCAGTGTGCTCTTCCCAGAGATTCTGCCACATTCTCCTTGCTCCTTTTCTGGCCTGACCCCAGTTTTTCACTGTTAACGTCCGTGACAAGTCAGAAGATTTGCCCCTTCCATGATCTTCTGTTCTCAGGTTCCCTTTCCAGTGTTTGCCACTCTGATGAGAAACTGAGGCCAAGGTGCCTTCAACCAGCCATGGCTGTAAAGGGAATGAGGACCAGAGGAGCAGGCCTCCCTACAGTACGGGATTAAATTCTGCCAGATTCTTCTTATCTAATTGTGTTGCTGCTAGAAAAAGTTTGGAAATTTTGGGGAGAAATCTAGCCAACTCCCATGGAGCTCCACTCTCTGTCTAAGAGGAACAGCCCAGTGGACCCATGCAATGTTTTGGAGTGGAGTTCAGGAGAGACTTCTGGTGACCATACAGAAGAGGCAAACATCAGAGATGCTCTTTGCTATCAGAAAAACTTGGCATCGACACCCAGGGCAGATGTGGTGGAAGTGTGTAGACTTAGCACTTCTCCAGCATCCCCATCCTCCTTGCTCCAGGACAATGCTATTCAAACAAGCTTCTTCCCATCCGGACCTTCTGACTCAGGGAACAACCAAGTAATGGCTGATCGCAAAGTCTGTAATTGTTGCAGCCAGGAACTAGAAACTTCTTTTACTTACGTGGATGAGAACGTCAACTTGGAACAGAGAAGTCAGAGGTCACCATCAGCCAAAGGTAGTAATCACCCTGTAGATCTGGGATGGGAAAACCCTAACGAATGGTCTCATGAGACTGCCATGTCCTTGATGTCTGAAGACGACGATGATACAAGTTCAGAAGCCACATCTTCAGGGAAGTCTGTAGACTATGGTTTCATCAGTGCTATCTTGTTCTTGGTCACTGGTATCTTGCTAGTGATCATTTCTTATATTGTCCCTCGGGAGGTGACAGTGGATCCCAACACAGTGGCAGCCCGGGAGATGGAACGCCTAGAAAAGGAGAGTGCAATGCTAGGCGCACACCTGGACCGTTGTGTGATCGCTGGGCTCTGCCTCCTCACCCTCGGGGGAGTTGTTCTGTCTTGCTTGCTGATGATGTCTATGTGGAAGGGAGAGCTCTATCGTCGAAATAGATTTGCCTCTTCCAAAGAGTCTGCAAAACTCTATGGTTCTTTCAACTTCAGGATGAAAACTGGTACTAATGAAGATACTCTGGAACTATCCTTGGTAGAGGAAGATGCCCTTGCTGTACAGAGTTAGTTCTAAAATCCTCGAGAGACAGCCATACCTTTTATATGAAAAAAATTAAGTCATGGGTCCTTTATTTGTTTGATGAGAAAAGTGTTCCACCACACACAAACTAAATGCCAGTGAATGTTTTATTTCCATAAATCTTGTGTAATAAAGCCTATGTAAGTTGTAAAAGAAACCATAGCCAGCTAATCCCTACTTGCTACAAACTGAAAACTAATTCATCTGAAATCACTATGTGTTTCTACTTCTAAACAAAATACTTCTGCTGACCTAATATATAAGTGTTGTCTTATACATAAACATGGAGATCATTACTAGGGACTAGAAGGGCTCCTGCATAATGCGATCACTTGGCAATCTATTCCATGAAACATTAGCACTAATTAAATAGTAAGGCTTAAATTTAACTCCCAAAGGTACTTTTCCATTTTCTTTCTACATTTTCTTCCTGTAATTTGTCTAAACCCTAAAGTGTAGACTTTGGCAGCGTGAATATTTTGAAAGCTAAGGATTTGGTTATTTTTTTTAAAAGCTATAAGAAATTATATTTTAAATTAATGCTATATTTAGAAGTGACAACTATGTCATTAATATGTACCATATAATAAAGGTAATGATACAAACCTTGTTCAGACCCATGTGAGGTTAACAAACTGTTATCAAAAAGTATTTCCTTATGCATTTGTTCCCAACGAAGTAGAAGGATTTGCTGATGCAGTTTGTTTCCTGTTTGTGGATTTGCACTCAGTTTGATGACCCGTGGCCTTGAAATCTTTACTACTTCTCACATATGTGTGGCAAAGCATTGGACTGTTAAAACACATCCAGACAGATCTGAATCATGAGTGGGCCTGGCATTCTCCCAGGTGACGTTTTGTGGTGATCGTTTGGAGAAAACATGCAGAGTAGGTGCAGCTAGACCTGTGAGAACTCTGCCTAGCATAAGCCATTACTTAAAGAGTCCTTAAGCCTGTAGCCAAATCTTACACTGGGAGTTGTGTTCATTATGTGTTCTGACTCATCTTGCCATCTCTAAAGATCATTCAGAGAACCTTCTACTTCGGATCTTTAAGGACCATGCTCTTGCCTCGTAAAGTAAAAATGTCTAGTTTATGGGAAGTACTGTGGGCAAGGTGGTCAGGAAAGGGATGGGAAGAAAGGCCTTGAATTCCACTTATGTTCCACGAAGTGGTCCCACCCTCCCATTTAGATATTTTAATTAGTATGTTACAAAGACTATTGATTTCATTCTTTAAAAAGGACTGGAGCTAAGCATGGGTGTGAGTGAAGGGATGAGCTAGTGACAAAGGTATTTCATTGTTGATTTTTTTTTTTTTTTTTTTTTTTTTTTTTGCAAATTTACTGAGTTTACCTTTTATTTTTTTATAAATACTTGAAATTTGGCAAAAGGATATAACAGAAAAATATGGAACGCTTCACGAATTTGCGTGTCATCCTTGTGCAGGGGCCATGCTAATCTTCTCTGTATCGTTCCAATTTTAGTATATGTGCTGCCGAAGCGAGCACACATTGGAGATTCTTAAGAACACCTAAGTCTAATGCAGATATCTATGTTGTCATTGAGGAGGAGGGGTAAACTGTATGAGTTTGCGGATCTGTATGAATGGGCTCTTGTGGGTAACAGAGGCAGTTGTTGAGTTAGCTTTAATAAGAGGTAAAGGAAAATGTAGTAAGGAAAGGAGAGGCATGGATGACAACATGTCACAGAATCCTTAGGTAAAAATAAGAATACACACACACACACACACACACACACACAATGCCAAGGCCAGTTTGGACTACATACGGAGTTCCAGTACAGAATACAGAGTGGGACTCTGCTTCAAAACATCAAAACATAATAAAATATCCATGATTATTTATATGAGATCTCTGAATTTGGTTTTTATTTATTTGTAAGCCATAATTAATTGGCTGCATAGCAAATAAGACAGGAATAATTTGTGGTCCAATTTTCAGTTCTTCAAGAGTTTGAAAATTAAACACGAAGGCTGTATTTTCAATCATATAAAACTGATGATAAAGGAAGAAAAAGTCAGAGTTCATAGAGGAAAAGTTAATGAAGATTTTAAATGAAAAGTAAGTAAATGCCCATTTCTGCCTTCTCTAAAACTGTTCAAACACAGATAGCATGATATTTAAGTTTTGCTGATCTGAGGGAAGGCACCCAAGGGAAACAATTCAGAAAGTCACCCGGATACTTTCTTTAGGTTGTGCTGATGTAATTCTGATAATTGCCTTAATTGACTTTCCTCCAGGTTTTCTATTTGCATTGCTCTCACCCATTCTGTTAGTGCCTGACTTTGAGATGATTGCTTGAATTTAAAATGAAGCTGAGGAATATGGACATGACTCATGGGTTCAGCACTTGCCTGTATGGGAGGCCATGAGTGGAGCCCTCAACACTGCAAGAAAATAAAGATAAAGGCAGCACAGGCAAAGAAAAATTCTGAGTTTTCTGCACTTTCTGCATTGTATTGATTTCAGTACAATGTAGAGTAGTTTGGGTACTAGAATTACTGTGGCCTGACCATGTGAGAAACCAGACACTGGACAGACTCAGGCTGTGCTTTAACCTTGGATCTTTCTCCGGCTTCCTGGATATGTCTTCTGCAAAATGCCCACTGTTATCTGGAAGCTTCATTAGGCAGTGTAAGCTTCTAACATTACTAATAAAACTGTCCCCTTTGTGGGTACTGGAAACTGCTGCAGAACTTGTTCAGTTCTCTTTGCAATGCCATCTCCTGGCCAGCCATTATATCCCTGACATAACCATGCAATGTAATGTACTGGCCTGTCATGTGAATCTCTTCTTTATGGCCATCTTGCTATGGATCTGATTTGCTTTTTACAAACAGAAGAATGCTTGGAACCACCAAGTTCTCTCTGACCTGGGGTGTTTTCACTCATGTGATGGCTTAATTCAGTAAAACCCAGACACTTACCTTGTTATCAACAACTTAAAATATCTGAGCCCATCCTCTCCCTTTAAAAAAAAAAATCTGGATTAAGGCCCAGTTTGACCAGGGCTAGCACACATCTGTTAGGTACAAATGTAAATAAACACTCCCACACCAAATTTGTGTGCCTTCCTTTCCTTTGCTCCTAAAGTGAAGTCAAATAATTAAAAATACACCATGGTAATTGAATATCAAGAATGAAGGATATGAGTGCATATATATTTCTGTTTTCTTTTAAATTTCTTTACAAGAAGAAAGCATCTTAAATAATTACATCTGAATGTTGTGGATTTCATCTTTCAAATGTGCACACATATGATTAATGGTCCAGATTAATGGTCAAAGCAAAAGAGAAAATGTCTATGTATCTATTAGAAGTCTTTCTTTTTCAAAAACAATTTTTTATTAGATATTTTCTTCATTTACATTTCAAATCCTATCCCAAAAGTTCCCAATACCCTCCCCCACCCCTGCTCCCCAACCCATCCACCCCCGCTTCCTGGCCCTGGCATTCCCCTGTACTGTGGCATATAATCTTCGTAAGACCAAGGGCCTCTCCTTCCAACTCAAGCTGCCACAGAAAGGTGGCCTTACAAAAGGGATTGACAATGTTTGTCAATTGTTCCCTGGTGACAGCAAGATATAATATTATCTGCTGGATCTAACTGCACCAAAAAACAAGTCCCACCCTTACAGCTTTCTGGCATGGCTTAAGATTTTATAAGACAGGGCAGAAACAATAATCATGATGAAGAGAATTAAAATGAAGTCCCAGTAGGCTTCTCCCAGCACCGGGGAACTCATAAGACAGATAATTAACAGTTTTAACTGTTGGTTTCCTTTTGGCTATAACTTTTTATGGTTCACACAGTATTCTACAAAATATCTCTTTTAGTTTTTATGGGCATACAACTTTGGAATTAATTTGCCTGAGTGATATCAATACTGTCAATTGCAAGATGTTGCTGCAAACACAGAATTGCTTTTTGAAAACATCATGACTTACCTTAAAACCATACTCATTGCTTTTGTTTGTTAAGTATGCAGATTGATGTGTGCAAGCATATATGTTAGGGTATGTTTTGTAGGTATGTAACATTTATATTCCTAAGCTGTTCTTAGACTAAAGTCTTATTGGAATTTGCCATGCCTTCATGTTAATTTTGTGAACAGGAAGTGTTTTACAAGTAACTATGCAGAGTCTGGAATCAACCTCAGAATGAAAATACTAAAAGTACACAAACCTTCTTTGCCATTGTTGTTCAGAGTCTCACAAATGCTTTTGATTTATTTATAACCTTGCAATTATAAGCTCATAAGTATTCAGAATATTTATAAACGATTTTAACTTGAGTTACAGTTTTCTTACTGAGAAACGTGGGCAGCATTGTCCTTGGCTCCAAAGTTGAATGGTTCCTCTGTGGTTCAGGAACAGCTAGTCTTACTTCTCTGTCTCATTGCTTCCTATATAGAATGCAAGCAAGTTCAAGTATGAAGACAAAGATGGACCCTCTCTGCTGTGTATTTCTCTGTGATTCTCTTCTGCCTTTTCATTCTACTTTTCTTGCCAAATCAAAGTAATTGATGTTGATTTGTATTTTCTGAGATTATAAAGGGCAATCACAAAACATGATGGGCTTTTCCCTCATAGTACCGATGCTGTATATGTTAATAGTGTATCCTTTTATTTAAAAACATAAAAATTGAAAAGTTTTCAGTGTGTTTAACTTCATTGAAGTCTAATATAATGCATATTTGGTCTTTTAAAATTATCTTTTAAAATTATTCATGTACAAGAAAAATAAATAAAAGTAGTATTTACCCCAAAGTCAAGTGTAACATTCTTTCTACCCTATCATTAAACTTTCTTATTAATTTTGCTTTGTATATATGAAATAGTGAAAGCTATTTAGAGTTCTCTAAATTACTTGGTATTGAACTTAAAGTATGAATTGCATGATTTGAATAGACATTTTAAGAGCACTTAGCTGAAAATCTAAGGTATTATACCTTGACCAGCATGACTTAATGCCTTTACTAGGGAAATATATGTGGGGGTGGCAATGGAATGAAGAAAGAATGGGCAGACAGACATACATACAGAAAAGCTAGGGGTCAGGTGGGCTTTGATGGGGTGGCACTGACTACCAAACAACTGCGAACCTCAGCATGTTTATTATGTCCGTAACATATTAGCTATTATGTCAATAGCTAATTCCTCATTAGCTATTCTGTATAGAAGATACCAGTAGTTGGGCAGTCTTATGCTGTAAACATCCAGGAGGAGGAAGCTACAGTTGCTGTTTTATGCACATAGGGGTTAATCATTTGTAAACATCTGTAGTCGGGCCAAAAGAAGGCTTTGTCTTTCTGATCCTGACCTGGGGAAAGGCCTACCAGTGTTCCATGGGTCCAAGTCCTTGGTCCTTGACATTGCTGTGTCCATGTCAAAATACAGATTCATCGAAGACTCTTTTACTCCTTCTACGTTCTCTCAAGGCTCCTCCCCTTCTCACAGGAGTAGACACTGAATGATAGTTTATCCCTTCTCTCAACCTTTTCAACTGAATTTTGATACCCGTTTCTTCTGTAATAAGTAGAATTGTATCTTTGTTGTGTATGAGTGTTGTCAAGGTCAATTGGATCTAAAAAGAGAATTAGAAGAGAGGACTGATAGGTATTCCCCCCCCCCCAGTGTTTTAAAAGAGAAAATAAGATTTATTGCTTATTATTAAGAAGAAAAAACTCTTGTTACTTCCACATACATATATATTTCTAGAATATGATTTGTCTTCTTAACTAACTCTAGTCATCCAGGAGGAGTTAAGAAAGATAAATTTCACAGTTTTCTTCTACAAGGTCCTTGCAGGTCACAGAAAGGATAGTTTTAGGAACATACTATGATGTTGCCCCCTTTATAGATGCTGCTGTTTACAAAACTGGAGGGTAAACAGGAGTTTGAAAGGTAGCAGACAGATACTCCATCACCATAAAATTAATCTGTCTTAGCTGACCCTCAGTCCTGTGCAAGCCATTAACCGTGGTTTCATTATATATTTGAGACCGGAGCATGCCAAAACCTACTGGTAACTGCTGTCACTTCGAACATCTCTGTTTTTGTCAAGCATATTACATCAATAAACATAAAGGTCTGTATACTCTAAGTGAGAGCATCATCCACTTAATATTTCTATAGTGAGGCCAAAACTAATTTTCTAAAGACTCCACAAAAGACACACTCCAGTATTTTTTTGTTTAGTTAAAAATATAAGCTATAATAGATGACATTCAGATTGCCTGTATGATTTTTGTATTTTAAAAGCGTCTGGATATTAAGCTAGTGCCTATGATTTTAGCTCATAGACAGCAAGAAGTTCTTTTTTGGGTATGCATCATGTGCTTTTTGATAGAAGCTTCACCTCAGTCAATTCTCACCCTATTCCTACAAGTTGCTTATTACTGTTAGCTTTCTAATAACAAATAGAAAAAAAAAGTTTAAAAACATTAAGCTATTGCCCCAAAGTATATAATACTAAGCAGTAGAAAATGAAAATTTAGAAGTTTTTATTGGCAATCCTATTTTTTTTCAAAGTTAGAAGAACTTCTACCCAAGCAAAAACTTCTATTTATGCTATGTTGCTTTATATTATCGTGTTTAAAATGGTTGGTGGAAACCTACATAGGCATTTTTTTAGTGTTAAAAATAAAATATAGTCATTTTTCCTAAGTACAAAATCATATAGTCTTGCAGTATGGATTCCTAGAAGAGATAGAAAGCCATACTTGAATGATTACTCTCCACTGAGTATTTTGTATTTATATAGTATGTCTTGCACAATCTTCACAGCACATGATTCCATAAGAGTGTCAAAATCAAGAAGACAGGTCTTGAAGTTTGAATGACTGTTCATTTCCCCTTTTCTTGTCCAGCGGTTGGAGCCAAAGTTTCATTGTACATAATATGATGTTATTTGCCTTGTGGAATGTTTATGAAACTTAAACTTATCTCCATGATAGACTATGTTTCTTCTTCCTGTCTCTCATGTCCATCTTCCTCTTCTCTCCACAATTCTTTTATACTCCCCTTTTCTCTTCCTTTACTTTCTCCCCCTTCTTCATGATCACAGTCATCACCATTATCAATATTTTCAAGGACAAATCCTTCACTCCAGTGCCTCAGGCTTCTGCTATTGGCATCCCCCAAGACTTTTCTTTATAAGAGAAAAAAATAATGCAGATAACTGTCTTTTTTGCTTAATTGCAGCATAAAACTGTAGATTATTTTGTACTCAAATTCTCCAAACCTTAAATAGTTTAGAGCCCCATCTGTATGTTCAATAGCAGAAAATTCAGTTGTCTTTTGAATAGAAGAATTTTGCCGCACAGAAACTGAACAAAGACCTTTTGTTTAATTGAAACACCACTCCCATCCTCCTTCTTCTCCACTCCCCTCTGTCTCTGTATTTGTCCTGTAGAAAACTAAAAGATTGTGGAGTGATCACTCTGGCAAAAGACTTTCTTCATTTAGCCAGCCTGCAGAGTTCATGTGCTTCAATTTATCTTTGACTTTTACTTAACCTTGTCAAACTATCAAAAACTGCTCTGGAATGCAAATGATATTAAGAAAAAAATGCAGTTCCAGGACAGCCAGGGATACACAGAGAAACCCTGTCTCAAGAGAAAATAAAGACAAAAAGAAAAGGAAAAAAAATGGTACAAGAAAAAGAAAAATTACCACAAGTTGATCTCATTTTCTCCAGGATAATTAAATAAAATATTGTGCAGTACCATTTGCTGCTAACTGAATTCATGGCAAGGAAACCAGGGCATCAGAGCAGAAAGAAAGCAAAGCCAGCAATCGCTGGCCTACAACAATACCTTCTCCAAATGATTTCAGATGAGAATTTCCAGATGGCAGACAGAATGAAAGGGGCTGAGAGGGCTGATGCTAGATTCTAAATTGTAAGAGATAAGACTGAGAAACTGAGGTTCAAAACTTGATCAATAATGAAAGCTTACATTGGCAGTCATTCTAGAGATAGAGCTGCTGAGGACAATTTCAAGAGACTCAGTAAACTGAGAAAGGGATGCTCTTCAGTCAGAAAGATAATTCAGGTCTGGAGAAAAGAGAATTTGATTTTGAGATCTGATTATAATGGGAAGGAAGAAGTGCAACACAAGTGTTGCTTAAGAAATGTCTTTGTCAAGTCATGGTTCTTTGCCCATTTGACCCTCAGAAAAACAGCTGATGACCAACATTATGCTAGTAGGAAGCCCCATAGGGAAATACAAGCATCCTTCAAAGAAAGCTGCTTCTAAATACCTCATTCAGATGTAGTCCTAGGGAATTAAGAATAATAAACTTCCAGAGGTTTAATTGAGGCATCCAGGAAAACAGTAGGCAATCAGGTGCATTCAGAAAGTAGAAAGGAGCCCAGCAAAGGGATTTTTCCCTCACCCTTTGTAGAAGAGCTGCAAAATTCCTGTCTGGCAAAATCTCAGCACTTTTGTGAACAGGAAACCACTAGGAGAGCGTTTCTGGTGTTTACCATGTCTCTGCTTCATTGTCCTTCACTTTATGTTCAGTGACTTCTCTCTCTCTCTCTCTCTCTCTCTCTCTCTCTCTCTCTCTCTCTCTCTCTCTCTCTTACAGTTTCACAGATTGCATGAAGAGACATCTGAAGGCTATGAAGGATATTGTGCATTTTGGAGGTATTAGTTTAGGAACTACAAGCAATAGAGAGATAGGACTTTTTTTTATTAGATATTTTCTTTATTTACATTTCAAATGCTATCCAGAAAGTTCCCTATACCTTCCCTCCGCCCCTGCTCCCTTACTCACCCACTCCCACTTCTTGACCCTGGCATTCCCCTGTACTGGGGCATATATAGTTTGCAAGACCAAGGGGCCTCTCTTCCCAGTGATGGCCAAATAGGCCATCTTCTACTACATATGTAGCGAGAGACACGAGATCTCGGGGTACTGGTTAGTTCATATTGTTGTTCCACCTACAGGGTTGCAGACCCCTTCAGGTCCTTGGGTACTTTCTCTAGCTCCTCCATTGGGGACCCTGTGTTCCTTCCAATAGCTGACTGTGAGCATCTGCTTCTGTTTTTG
>NC_034606.1:10456512-10463085 GCF_900095145.1 Mus pahari | reverse complement strand
GCCTTTATATGTTACTTGACCCTTTTACCTTACTGCTTTTAATATTCTATCTTTATTTAGTGCATTTGTTGTTCTGATTACTATGTGTTGGGAGGAATTTCTTTTCTGGTCCAGTCTATTTGGAGTTCTGTAGCCTCCTTGTATATTCATGGGCATCTCTTTCTTTAGGTTCAGGAAGTTTTCTTCGATAATTTTGTTGAATATATTTGCTGGCCCTTTAAGTTGAAAATCTTCATTCTCAATTACTCCTATTATCCCAAGGTTTGGTCTTCTCACTGTGTCCTGGATTTCCTAGATGTTTTGAGTTAGGATCCTTTTGCATTTTGCATTTTCTTTGATTGTTGTGTGCGTGTTCTCTATGGAATCTTCTGCATCTGAGATTCTCTTTTCCATCTCTTGTATTCTGTTGCTGATGCTGGCATCTATGGTTCCTGATTTCTTTCCTAGGGTTTCTATCTCCAGAGTTGTTTCATTTTTTTTTTTTTATTGTTTCTACATCCCTTTTTAGGTCTTGGATTGTTCTGTTCTGTTCAATTCCATCACCTGTTTGGCTGTGTTTTGCTGTAATTCTTTAAGGACTTCTATTTGTTTAGCAGTGTTTTCCTGTTGTTCTTTAAGGTTTTCTACCTGTTTAGCAGCATTCTCCTGTATTTCTTTAAGTGAGTTATTAATGCCCTTCTTAAAATCTTCTAGTGCCATCATGAGATATGTCTTTAAATCTGAGTCTTGCTTTTCAGGTATGTTGGGTTATCCAGGATTAGCTGAAGTTGGAGTGCTGGGTTTTGATGATGGTTTGTGGTCTTGGTTTCTGTTAGTAAGATTATTACATTTGCCTTTCGCCATTTGGTAATCTCTGGTGTTAGTTGCTAGAGTTGTCTCTGGTTGGAGCTTGCTCCTCCTGTGATTTGGTTAGCCTCTGTCAGCAGTCCTGGGAGTCCAGCTCTCTCCTGAGTCTCAGTGGTCACAGTCCTCTCTGCAGGCAAGCTCTCCTCTTGCAGGGAAGGTGCACAGAGTTCTGGCATTAGGACCTGCCTCCTAGCTGAAGATGTAGGCCCGAAATGGGACCTGTCCCAGAAGATGTGTTGCCCCTGCAATCTGCACACTCATCTGCAAAACCTAGTCTCTAAGGGACCCTGGACACAATTTGGCTCTCTTACCTGCTCTGGTGGACAGAGCCCTCCCAGGTGGCCACCTCTCCTCTGGCAGGGAAGGTGCCTGGGAGTCCAGAGCCTGAAATGAGGTCTATCCCAGAAGCTGTGTCCCTTCTGCTGTTTGCACTCTCAACTGTGCTGACAGGAGCCTGGGTGACCCGGAGCAAAGATGTCTCCCTCACAAGCTCGGGCAGTGAGAGCCCTCTCAGGTGGTCACTTCTCCTCTGGTGGGGAAGGTGTCCAGAAAATGGGGTCTGTCTCAGAAGCTGTGTCGCTTCTGCTGTCCACACTCTCACCAGTGCGGACTGGAGCCTGGACGATCCGGAGCAAAGATGGCTCCCTCACCAGTTCCAAGATAGGACGTTCACTTGAGGGTTGAGACAGCACAAAATATAGAAAATGACAGACCAAAATAGATCCATGACAAACACACATCTCCCTTTCTTTTGGTAGAGTTGTTGCAAGAGAGCTTCTTCATAAACCAGGACTGTATTCACAGCCTTCTTTGCTCTCAAGTGGGTCTGCATGACTAACTGTGACAGTGGTGTGTGTGTGTGTGTGTGTGTGTGTGTGTGTGTGTGTGAATTCCCTGCTAATGTGGTTATAAACAAGCCTGTCACTGTTTACATTCCTCCTCAGTATAGTCACTGGGTAAAACTTCCTCTGACCTGCAAGACTTCACTGAAGATGCAAATCCTCCATTACTCTAGAAAGTTGTTTACTCCACATTATTCAGAAGGATCTATCTTCATGTAGTTTCCATGTCCACTCTAGTTCTCAATGGCTAGTAGGCAGAAAATGAAGGCTTGGAGAATTTTGTGGGAGGTTTCCACATTCATTTCCTCAGCTGTCAATATTGCCAAGATGAGAGGTTATATTTGCTCAGCAGTATGTCCATGATAAAAGAGAGATATGGGTGTGTCTCTGACACAACACATGGCCTTCCTAGAAGTAACTTCTTGTTAAATATCTGCATTTCTAATTATTCTTCTTTATTTTTGCTTGCTAAAATATCCTTCTAGGTCACTAAGAGTACTTGGCTTTTTTCATGTCAAGTGAATCGCATTAGGTAATGCATGTTGAAACCTCAATTTATATTATGTTCAGTGTATAATTTTTACTTAGCTATGTACGAAGCTATTCCAAAGATGAGTAGCTGAAAATAGAACCAAGCTTTCATGATACACAGCTCCTATTGTTTATGTATTTGTGACCAGCTCAGTTGTGTGGTTCTGCCTCAGAGTTGACTCATAAAGTTTCAGTCACAATATTCTGAGACTTTTTTTTCTTTTCTCTGTGTCTTAGATATGGATGTACATACTCATGTGTGCATGGGTGAATGTGGCACACTTGCTCCATGATGTGCCTGTGTGTTTCCTCAGGTGCCATTCCTTGCCTTTAACCTCGTTTAAGATAGGTCCTCTTATTTTTCTGTTGCTGCATGCTATGCTACCTGTCCCCACAGTAGGTTTACAGTCTGGCACCATCAGGTAAAAAGAACACTTTTACATGTGTTCTGGAGTTTGAACTCAAGTTTTAACACCTGCTGGCAAGCACTTTTCCCACTGAACCATTTCCTGAGCTTGAGATACTTACGTGAAGGGCAAGTCAGAGCCTGGTATCTCAATTGCATGCCTTGTTACAGTGATTTCTCTTGCTGGATTTCTTGATTTTATGGCATGTCTGCTGAGTTTCTCTGAATGCAATGATCTAATTGGAAAGGAGGAAACTATGAAGACTGTTTTATGGTCAAATTTTAGAAATAAAGAATTGATTTTTCTATGATGCTGAAGTTATTAAAGGGGTTGGTACATCCATCACATAGTTCAAAAGATAAGAATGAGACTACATTTTCAAAAGAGGAATATCATAAAAGATTCATATATATATGTTAAAAATCTTTACACTCAGTATTTGTTTCTAAATGCTTTATTGTTCACATATTGTTAATATATATTTTTACTTAACTACTTCCTCAGCATTTCTATTTGTATTCCTATTTTTAGGAAAGACAATTATATTTATTTAGTATATTATAACAAGATATGGCATTTGATTTTATAGAAAAAGTTAGGACTGACTATGGACCTTTCCAACAAAATCACGCTGTCACTTTGAAATGGAGAGAATCAGAAGTCAGTAGGTATGGACAAGAATGAAATTAATTAGGTGCCTCAAATGAAAAGCTGATCACTTTACTTCAAAATATAGGATGTAAATCATGATTTGAGTGATCCAGTTTTTCTTTGTTTTTACTTTTTATTGATTCTTTGAGAATTTCACATCTTGTACCCCAATCCCACATCTTGTATCTCCATATCCATTCATGCCTGTATTCTGCCCTTGCAAATACCCCCTGACAAGAGAAAATAAGAACAAAAAAGCAAAACAAAAAAAAATAAAAGACAAACAGACAAGAAAACCAACCAAACAACCAAACAGGCCTCTGGCCTCTGCTACACAGCCAATACCAGATCCTTCACCTAGACTACTCTTGGATATCCTGTTGTTACCCTGTATCATGGAGATCCTACAGATTTGATTCTGTAGAACCAGCTCCTTCATGTGTTCCAGCAGCTCATAGATGAGGTAAAATGTTGGGGTAGACCAACTCAAAGCCCTGGACCTAGGCCTGGGTGTTATCTGAATTGGTCAGTCTGCCAACTCTCCCACACTCTCATAACCAGGTCAAGCTCCCTGCACTGGCTAGTTTTGTGTCAACTTGACACAGCTGGAGTTATCACAGAGAATGGGGCAACGCCTCCATGAGATCCAGCTGTAAGGCATTTTCTCAATTAGTGATCAAGGGGCGAGGTCCCCTTGTGGCAGTGCCATCTCTGGGCTGGTAGTCTTGGGTTCTATAAGAGAGCAGGCTGAGCAAGCCAAGGGAAGCAAGCCAGTAAAGAACATCCCTCTATCGCGTTTGCACCAGCTCCTGCTTCCTGNCCTGCTTGAGTTCCAGTCCTGACTTCCTTGGTGATGAACAGCAATGTGGAAGTGTAAGCTGAATAAACCCTTTCCTCCCCAACCTGCTTCTTGGTCATGATGTTTGTGCAGGAATAGAAACCCTAAGACACTCCCCAACACTGTCCAGACTAGCTCACCTAGTGCAAAGCAGAACCAGCTCTCTTGCAGAACATGGTTGAAACCTTCAAAGTAACCATTTCCCCAAGCATCCTCATTCAAAGACCTTTAGAAATATTTAAAAGAATAGATGAAGGTTTATAAAAATAATTGCTCATGTATTAACTTTTTAAAAAGGAAAAGCTGAAAACATTTGCTATTGAACAATAGGGAGACTGTTAAGTTCACATGATGTGTGAATATTCAGTTATCAAGTAATTTTAAAGATTTTTTTAATGTTATAAAGAAATGGTCATAAAATAGCATTATGTGGCAAAATTGGTGGCATAGAGCTTTTCTTCAGAAAGCATACTTCAAATTATGAGCTATATATGATTGATGCATGTATGAGATTGTAGACAGGCAGACAATGAAATGGAAATAGTGCTGGATTTAGAGTAAACTTTTTGGTATTTTCTTTTGTTCTGTATTTTAATTTCCTTTTGTTCTAAATGTACTTTAATTTTTCAGTAAAGATTTATAGTAATCCAAATACATGTCAAAATGAATTCAGAAGGTTTACAAATACGACTACATATTTTATCTAATTCTTTTAAGAAATCTGTGAGATAAGTACTAATGTACCTCAATTTTATTAATGATGAAACTGAATAACAGCAAGATTAAAATATGTCCCCAAGATCCTATATCTAGTAATCTCTAGAATCATGAGATTATGCATTGAATAAATTACAGTGTGCTTAGGGAAGGTGTTTGAAACCAGTAAGGAAAACAATGTCATGAAAAAAATGATGAATAATAAATTAAGCCTTTTTACTTCTGTGGCTTATAAAAAGGATTTAAAAAAAAAACAATGGAGATTCACTTATCCATTACAATACTATTCTAATGTCCAGGAATGGTACCATGGTTGGAGTTACAAGAACAGATACAGAACTTGATTGTAGGTTTGCCTCTTTGCTGCATAGTTGGGCTTCATGATGAAAGAGAATGGGGTTTCCATGGTCTCTCTCTCTCTCTCTCTCTCTCTCTCTCTCTCTCTCTCTCTCTCTCTCTCCTCTCTGCCAGTGTTTCATGAAATCATAAAGTGAGATGACCTAATCTGACCTCTAATTGCATTATTTATATTCTCATTCTTTAAGTAGTCATATAGAAGAGACTGCTTTCTATACACCTGATACTTAGCTCTGCCTGCAACTTAGGATAATGAAAACACATAATCTATGAAGAGACTCCGTTCATCTCTTACCTTCCTTTGCAGACTTGAATAATACAACTGAGTGGAATATAGCAAGAAGTGCACATCAGCACATTGTCAGGTAAGTATAGGAATTACACCATATAAATAGCAGCCATGAATAATTTAGCTGGAATCTGATGGCATTATCGGCTCTGAATGGTATTTCAGTTTTCCTGCCTCTTCTGGGGCTTTTACAACTTCAGGTTTTGTGTCATAATATAGCATCAGGGCATGAAGATATAGATGTTTAACAATGAGGAAGTTTTAAGCTCACAAGAGGCATATAATTATCTTGAGAAATTAGTAATATCGTTGGCCTTTATCCAGCTACAGCAGTAAAACAGGTTGGCAAAAAATTTATAATTTTCTCCTCACTGTGCATTTAGGATTTTCCCCATTTTATAATATTATGCCACTAGAGATTTTCTTCACAGACTGACCATCTTTTCCTTCCTCTCTATATTCTGGAGTGTTTACAAAGTTTGCCTGTGATTCTTTTGGTAGATGGAAATATATCTGACAAAGCCTATGTGAAAATGTAAGTCAAGTCAGGGGAATGCTGTATGTGAAATGTTGACCTTACAGACTGTGAAAGAACTAAAGCGTGATGTGGCAAGGTTCCATGAGCCATATTTGTAGGAAGCTGTGGTGCCAAGCTAAGAAAGGACACTGGAAAGAAGTCGAAGTTAACACAGAAAGTGCTACTTAGATAGCTTAGTCACTTTGCTCTCGTGTTAAAGCTGAAAGGAATTTGGAAAACTTAAAATGGAGTTTGAAGAAATCTTTTAGTTTATAAAGTTGTAAGTATAAATCATGATATTTAGAAACACATATATTTGGGAAAAGAGGGTTAAGTCAATTCACAGAAGACCTTCATATACCGATCGCTTTTTGACAAAGATACTTAAAATCTACTCAGCAATTTTCAAAAGTATATTAATAGATATAGTCACTACTTTTAAATTTTGACCTTACTTTTTTTTTTCAATTTTTATTAGATATTTTCTTTATTTGCATTTCAAGTGCTATCCCGAAAGTCCCCTATACCCTGCTCCCCTACCCATCCACTTCCACTTCTTGGCCCTGGTGTTCCCCTGT
>NC_034606.1:10428393-10455852 GCF_900095145.1 Mus pahari | reverse complement strand
ATCCACTTATCAGTGAGTGCATATCTAGTGACTTCTTTTGTGATTGGGTTACCTCACTCAGGATGATATCCTCCAGATACATCCATTTGCCTAAGAATTGACCTTACTTTCTATTGAAATGTTATTTTGTTTTTTAATCTACATCATTACTCCATACTCCATAACCTCTGTGAATCATCCTTCTACTCTCAAACTTAACTATTTAGTAAGAAAATTTCAACTATTTTTAGATGCTATACATTGGGTATATGGCTTATTTCATTTAACATAGCTTCATTCATGTTTTTGTTAATTATAAAATTTCCTTTTCCTCTTTTGCTCTGAGTAATATTGTGCTGTGTGTGAGCACCATCTTTACACTACAACTTCATCAATGAGTGGACATATACATGTTGTGCTGAGCTGATAGGAACAAGACAGCAGTGAACATGAACTGTAGATACTTGCTCCCCACATTGACTTCATCCCAGTACTAACACTGGTGGTCATGATTGTTCAACTTTTAACACTTCTTGAGAAACTTTACACTGCTCTCCACAGTGGATGGGTCAACATGCCTTCTAATCGACAAGGCAAGGAGGAAAGAATGCTTTTGTCTCCATGTGCTTGTCAACAGTAGTCATTGCTCATCGTTTTTTGTAACAGTCACGTCTAACAATCATCAGAATTCCCCAAAACTCTTCAAATGAGTTCTCCTTAGATTATATTCTTATTCTCCAAAGATAAAGAAATATTTGTTTGCTTTTGACATGCAAAGAATGGCATTAGAAGCATGGGATAAGGACACAGTCAACACTAATGCTCTTTGAAACCACATTGTTCTTCTTTTTAGCTTCAAATAAACATAAAGACAAACCTAAAGCCTCATTTGTGGTGAGGGAAAGTGGGTGAGAAGGAAAACCATGCTGTATAAAATATAATGAGGACTCTGGGGGTTGGAAGCAGGTAGCTGGGGAGAAAATGGGAGGCTAAAGATAGAAAAGAACCAACAGATAAGAAAAAAAATGTAGCTAGAGAATAAGGAGAGACAAAATGTAGCTGTTGAGTAATCAATTGAAGGAGCTTGAAGACCAAGGATGTTGAAGATTTCATATTACAGTATCCCTCTTCTAAACTGCCCTTTACATCTGCCTTTATGTTTTTAACCTTTTCATGTAACTTAGCCATATTATATATAGCCTCATGGTAATGAGCTATGCAGAAGTTAATGAAGGAGCGTGAAGATGACAGACCACTTAGCATTGTCGCTTTACAGAGCAAGACATAGTAGAAATTTAATGGTTTATCAATGACATTTATTTTGTAGACTACAGAAAAGCTATTGAGACTTTATTTTTAAAGTAAACACCCTAACTAGGATTAAGTTTTATAAAGCAATTAGATTGCAAAAATAGACTAGAGAAATTAGGAAACAATAGGAAGAGATAAGGAAAATGAGAGTAAAGTAGGTATACAAACACTGAACAAATAACAACAATGATTGGTATGAATAAGAACAATTGCTGAGGAAACATGTCACTAACCAGAGGGCACAGAGCTTCTAAATACACTACTTTGGTGGGAAAATAGCTGTTTAAGACTTATGAGTGAAAATATTTAATCCTCAGTGGAAATGAGTAAAATCTTAGGATGAGCTAGATCTTAAGCATGATGGAAAAGCTGTGTGGGGATATAGTAATAATTTAATAAGAAACAAGTTTATTTAGTTCTTCATTCTGGAATTAGGGAAATTCCTGATCCCTACTCTCTAGTTAATAAACCAATCCACAACATGAGAATGGCTCTCTAAAGGCATAAAGCATGGAGGCATTTAAAGTCAATCAATCGGGCTGGTGAGATGGCTCAGTGGGTAAGAGCACCCGACTGCTCTCCTGAAGGTCCGGAGTTCAAATCCCAGCAACCACATGGTGGCTCATAACCATCCATAACAAGATCTGACGCCCTCTTCTGGAGTGTCTGAAGACAGCTACAGTGTAATTACATATAATAAATAAATAAATCTTTAAAAAAAAATCAATCAATCAGTCCTCCATCACTTGACTATCTTCCAGGTGGTTCTACCACTCAATGCTCCTTCACTAAGGATTTAAGAATCTCCATGAGCATTGGTGGTAACAGAACACACCATCTATATAATGTAGCTTATTATTGACATGTGTCTCTGACTCTATAATATTTAGATGTTTCATGAAACCTTCTGACAAGATTGCTGAATCTCTTTTGTGGTCAAGTTCACTGAGGAATGAATGCCTAGAATATTGATAATGAATGAGAGAAATCCCAAATGCTTCAGGGGCCAGGACCCAGGGTAAGAGTCAGGAAGTATCATTATGCAAGTGTCAGGGTTCTTTAGGACCAACAAAGATGCTCTTAGTATATTTCCATGAGTAAGAGCATCAGAAAATTTAATACATCTAACTTGAAAAATAACCCTGACAATGTTCAATCACTTAGAGGATTTTCAAACCATTAAATGTAGGGGATATAATTTTGAATTGAAATCCTTAAAGGTTTATCTTGGTAAATTATTACCCCAGGCAAAAGAAAATAAACTCTTTAATGTTTACATAGAGTACATTGTAATTAATGTGTAAAATACAAATGAGATAACTCAATAAATGATAAACTTCACTGCCTCTTTTACTGCACACCTTCAAATAATTGCTGGATGAGGTCATCTATTTCTGAATTTAAATGTTAGAGGATACCAGTAAAAGCAAGTATTTTTCATTGTTAATTAGATTATGCTAATGATATTGAAAATAATCACTCTGAGTACTTCCTGCCTTTCCTAATGTGAAACACAAAAGCTGATCCTTGTAACCTTAACTGTATTTAAAGAAAAAGCTTTCCCCCAAAAGCTTTTGAGCAGAATTCTTGAGAGACAGTTTTAGGTAAGGACACTGCTTCTAATTATTATGTATAAAATCAGGAATATAGGGTAGAAACATGGAAGTTCAGTATACTTAAAGTCTCCCTTGCCCTCTAAGAATTGTCAAATATCCAACAAATCTCAGGCTTTATTACTGTACCTAAATATTATGACTTACAATAGCAAGAGAATTTAATAAGATATTCTGTATTTTGACACAAATGACTCTTAATGAAAAATAACTTACAAAACTACCTCCTCTGTTTCTATTCAGACTTTCTCATGAATGATATTTTCTAGTAGGCCACAGCTAACTATGGAACTATATATAATCCTACCTGGCATATCCCATAGGTGGCCATGCATGGGACTCAGCACTGTCAATCTAATGCATGCAATCTTATAGGTATTCTATATTTCTGTTTGTAAAATTATCACATATGAAATTTAACCTAAAAATTTAAATATGCTTGTGGATATGTTATGTCAAATTAAAATCCAAACTTTAGTACGATATTAAATTGTGTGTCTTGTCTTTTATATGTTTGTCACACCTTTTCAATATGTAACTGGCCAAAAAAGAACATTATAATCTTAGATGTGTTGATTCATTCATACCCTTTGGGTCCCTTTTACCTCTGTTTTCCTGTTTATATTCCATGTTCTCATCTTCAATAATAACAACAATAATAATAATTCTAAGCTCTCAAGACCTTATGTGTATTGAATTGCCTATCACTTGGCAAGTTCATCAGTGCTGTTTGAAGCCCTTTATAGTTCAGGCTTCTGAGAAACTTGACTAAGAACTGTAGTATTCATGACATCTGAAGAAGACAGTCCTCTAACTAAAGCACATTTGTCTGTCTTGAAGCTTTATTTTCAGGATTACCAACCACCAGGTCAGATGTAGAATTGACTATAAAGGCCATTGCCCTTGGACCACAATCCAAGATATGCTATCTTCAACTCTTGTACCTAAGTATTAACACAGGCAAATCAAGGACAAGAGAATGTGTTGAGATTGTGTGTCTCAAAATGGTAATCATATTGATTTTCTGTGATGAAAACCAAAGTGGAAGAGGCTAGAAATCCTAGACATAGAGCCCTAAAAATATGATACAGCAGATGAACAGAGACTGATAAACTTAGCCTTGCTGTGTTCTTATAGATTTTCTGCAGCTGGAGAACACGAGACAGTGAGTTCATCACAGCAAAACAGAAGGAATCTCACACTTAAAGGTGCCTTGCCCGGTGAATAATGACTTAAAAACTAGACACAGCCTTTTTTTTAATAGAGTGTATATTGGAAGCAGAGATAAAACAGTGCAATGAGCTGGCTGAACAGGATATTCTTTAAATACTTGTTCAAGTTCATATTCCCTTCATTTAACTTTAAGACTTGACCTCCACCAGCTATAATTAATGCTCTATCTATTGAAGGAACAGAACATAAAGAAAGGTCCTGTACAGCACTCAGTATAATGTAGAGGAATCGTGTCTCCTTCCCTTCAAACCAACAGGGTCATGAATTTGGGAAGCATGAGAAATTCTCCTCATCTGAAAGTGACCCCACTTTGGAATAGGTAAAGTTGCACATGGGATCTAGGCATTGCAGGTTTTATTCATTGCTCATGCTACTGTGTATGAGGCATAATCAGTGCAGCATTTTATTCTCTTCTATTAACCCTCCCCCTCCTTATTATCCATCTAAGAATGGGGTATTTTGTTAATATCCAAGCACCTGAGATTTTTGTATGGGCTCTTGTTTCTCTAGAATAGTAGCAGCTGTTGAAAAAGTCCAGCTTATTGAAATTTCTGGAGGTGTAGTTCTAAGGCTCACAAATGTCACCTGCACTGTTAAATTACCCTTTGTTCTCCAAGTGTTGCAATCAGTAGTCTATGTTATGTCACTCAGTCTTAGCCTTCATTTTGACATTATGTCTCCTTAGTTGTGTGGCAGAGATAAGGGAAAAAGTGAATATCCTCTGAAATGCCATCTGCTTTCTCTGTGTAGGAAATGGCAGTTTCTGGAGTTTTGCTGATTCTCAGGCATTCCATCGTCCAAAGATAATGCAAAAGGGGAAAAAAAAAGTAGGTGAAAATCCATGTCTTACCAGTTGTTACCCCACCCCCATATCCTTTTCTTAAACTCTTTTGCATGTCAAACTGTATGCATAAAAAGACAAGGAAATAATCAGGCTCATAATTTTCAATGGAGAATATTAGTTCTTGGGCTAGGAAAATGGTCAATACACTTACACCCACCCAAAGAATGACTCTGGAGACCATTGTATATGCTTTAAGTAGAAAAGCTGTTCAGACATTATTGATTGAACTAAAAATGCTGGCAAAATAATTAGACTTTTATCAGGGAAGGGCTTTGCACATGAAAGTGTTCTAGTGGAAAGACAGGTTAGTTTCCTAGAGTTATCAACAAGAAAGATTTTATTGGCATCAATTTACAGAACAATTTGTGCCATAGAAGAATGGATAAAATAAAGCCAAATACTGTAGTTTGGATGATAAAAGACTTCCAGGGGCCTGAGAACACAGGGAGATGCTGAAATCTTTATAAGATATATGTAGTGTGATGTCCTCAGGACACAAGAGAGGCATGCACTGGAAGGAGATCTTGCTATCCCAGTTTTTATCTTTTTATTTTTCATTTCTTCATTTTATTACTGTTAATTTATTATTTATTTATTTGTATGTGTGTGTGTGTGTGTGTGTGTGTGTGTGTGTGTGTGTGTGTGTGTATCACACACAGAGAGAGGGGGGTTCTTGGGTCACATTCAAGGCTTTATACATATTATCAAATGTTCTGTCCCCAAACTATACCCAAAGATCTTCTCTATCCCTTGGCCCTGAGGTACTATGCATCATTGCTACCCATCACATCGGCCAGAAGCTCAAACAACTGCTCCACTTAATCTTAGACTAGAGGCACATCAAGAGCTGAGAGCTAGGTGGTCTCTCTCTTATAAGTTTATTGTGTCAGGCATTTGACTATCATAACACAAACATAACTAATACAGAAAACATAGAGAAGATGGTGGAGAGAAAAAGAAAAGGAACCTGTGTAGAATAAATTTATTCATGCAAAATCAGAAGCTTAGGATCCTCCAGGAGTTTTCATGGAGTGTGGAAGCAGGTATAAAAACCAAAGTGAACAGCTAAAAACCCCTTGCAATTGATTAAATGCAATAACAAAAATGGAGAGATGTAAGAGAGGATCCAAGGGAAGGAAATGAGTGAAGGGCAAGGATGCTGCAGAGGGTTGCAATGAGGTTTTCTTTCATGAAGCATGGGTAATCCCTAATGGCCTCAAGGAAGATAATGCTTATTTGTCATTGTTGTCCTCTGGTGTAAATAATAGGGAGAGTGGACAGCGGGGAATGACTGGACTTAATTCTGACCTGTTTAGAAATGTAGAAGAAATTATGCAACTTGAAGATTTAAAGAGGCTCTTTCTTCCAAACACCTTGTAGAAAGGCACCAAGCACTTAACCAGATCCGTTTGTGTGACATTTGATGGCACAAAAAGTGATTGTTTAATTTTCCTTCAAGAGAGACAAGGTTGTATATTCATGATAGAAGCTGAAAATATGCTTCATAAATGAATTGCCTGACATATGGTAGGTTTGTGTGTGTGTGTGTGTGTGCGCGCGCGTGTGTGTGCGTGTGCGTGTGTGTGTGTGTGTGTGTTATAAATGGCCTTATATGTGAACTACATAGGAAAGAAAACTAAATTTTCACCAGAAAATATTAGACCTGTAAATAATTAGATAAGAAAACTGCAAGTGAGAAGAGCATATTTTAAAATGTGGAATCTTTGAGCAAAATCCTTGGAGAGTAGACTATTAGTCTTCAAATTCAAATGGTTTTTCCATGGCAAGAATTGGAAGTTCAGATTTGATACTGTTAATCTTGCCTCTTTTGATAAGATTACAATGTCTTTCCTTAAGGTTAACCAACACATAGAAATATACCTATGTATCTTGTTTAAAAGGACCAGATAAATGATTTTCATAGATTGCTATTAAAAAGATATACAATTATTGGAATCTTACTATGATCCTGCCTATGGGTAGATCTTCTTTACAATGATTACCTCATTCAACCTTTATAACAACTATACAAAGTAGGTTTTACTTGAATGACAGCAACATCTTAGGTACAGAGAGACAAGAAAACAAATTGTAAGATCAAGTAAGATGTGAATCAGGGACAAATTCCTAATTCATAAAACCAAATTCCTAATTATTGTATCATTTTGCTTTTCATCCTCAGGGCATAGTATTTCATCAGCTATTCTGTATATGCTTATTGAATTGATGGAATACTGGACTGACAGAGTCCTAAAATCCTAAATAAAATAAATGAATTCATCCAGGCTATCTTAGAAAGAAGAGAATACAAGATTTCAAAAGATGAAAATGTTACAATCTAACCTATAGACAAATACCACTCTAAAAGGAACCTAAAGAAGTAAAGAATAATTTAAAAGCTCATAGGGAAGGTATTGGGCAAAATGGATTTCTTCTCAAAAAAACCTCAGTATTAAGAGAGGAAGAGTGAAAGAGAATATGAATGCCCTGAGCATTAGTTTCATCTGGGAATCCAGGGGACATTAAATTAGAGCTGCTAAAGAGAGAATTCTGGAACCATGAGGCTCCTTTAATGGAAATAGTCAGTCTCCAATCACTAATCATGGAGCAAACAGCCCCCTCCCCCTCCCCCCAGGAGTCTGGCTTCAAGTAGACTCAGTAAAAGCTTTTGGAGTTGTAGTGCTCACAGGATAGTCCACTATAGATCATGGTGTAAGATTACATCACTGTACTCTCTGCAAGTAATGACATCTTTGGCTAGGGCTCACATTAGACACCAGTCTCTGCTTATGACATTGCTGCAGTCAGACTACAAAGTGACATGAGAGAATCTTGAGAAAGGGCAAAGGGATAATTGCATCTTTTCTAAGGAGATCTTCAGGCACTCGGCCAAAGAAAGATTAAGATAAGCTAATGTTGCAGGCAGAGCAAGAACAAGCCACAAGCATTTGCTGCCTCTCACTCCTGCCAACAGAAGCATTCTGTCAAAACCGCACTCAGAATGGCTATTGGCAGCTCATCTCCTAAGACAGTGTCACTGAGCAGTGCAGGCCCTGTGACCCAGCATTACTTCCCTGGTACACTTGGCGTTTCAACCCAGATCTCTACCCCAAGGGAGTGAGTGATCTTTGTTCTACTTCATTTAAGCAGTTTAGGGGGTTCCACTTGGATCAATCAAAGGTCTGTCAGAT
This sequence comes from Mus pahari, assembly GCF_900095145.1. Classification (NCBI taxonomy): domain Eukaryota; kingdom Metazoa; phylum Chordata; class Mammalia; order Rodentia; family Muridae; genus Mus; species Mus pahari. The sequence continues at coordinate 10,447,681 of NC_034606.1, read as the reverse complement.
CCATTATAGGGTCTGGATGTCAATATGCTCTAAATATTGAAGTGGAAAATTTCTAAGCAGAGTTTTTTTTTCCCCCTGTATTCATATTAGATGAGTGAACCATGTAAAATCACTCTTGTATGTCAAAGTATATACTGATTAAACCTGTTGTATTTATAACATCTAATTTGGACTATACAAAATATATGCAATGAAACTAAGTCAAATTTCACCTTAATCTCCCAGGAATGCCAAAGGTTCATGTATTGAGGGTTTGACTCCAGGCTTTGGTCACTAGGGGGGACCTTGTCAGGGAGCTGGGGTCCTTCTCCGGAAACTGTGGTCCTTATCAGGGAGCTAGGGACCTTCTCAGGGAGCTGGAGTCCTTGTCAGGAAGGTGGGGTCCTTGTCAGGGAGCTGGTGTCTTTGTCAGGGAATCGAAGTCCTTGTCAGGGAGCTGGGGTTCTTAACAGGGATGTGGGGTACTTGACAGAGAACTAGGGATCATTTCAGGTTTTTTGTTGGTGGTGGTGTTTTTGTTGCTGTTGTTTGGATGTTGATTTTGTAGTAGGGAAAGAAGGTTACGCCGTTTTCTGTAGAGAGCATATAGCTTTTGTTTTTGTGAAGACCCTTCATAGGTGTTTCTTAGTTACATGACAAGCACTCTCTCGAGTAGTACATAAGATGTCCCTTTCCTCACACCATCAGCATCATTTGTTGTTACTTAATGATAAACATTAAGGCAGGGATTAAATGGAATCTCAATTAAGTTTTAATTTGCATTTCTCCAATGGCCATAGACTCTGCATATTTACATGTATTTATTAGCAGGTCTTTTCTTATCTATCTTTTATCTTGCTTCCTGGCTGCCATGAAGTGAGCAGACTTCCCCCACCACAATTGTATTCTGCTGCCATATGTACAAAGCAACGGGCCAAAGAATCATGGACTGAACCTATGAATCTATTAACCATAGTAAGGTTTTCAGATAATAGCTTTTATATCTCAAGCTGTCTTTCACAGTGGCAGAAAGATGCTGAACAAAATTTCTAAGTATTTTTATTCAGATGCTCACACAAATATGTTCTTAAACATGTATGCGTCTTCTTCTCCTCCTCCTCCTCTTCCTCTTCCTCCTCCTCCTCCTTCTCCTTCTTCTTTTAGATATTTTCTTTATTTCCATTTCAAATGTTATTCCTCTTTCCTCGTTTCCCCTCCGAAAACCCAATATCACATCCTCCCTCCCCCTGCTCACCAACCCATTGACTCCCCCTTCCCTGTCCTGGCATTCCCCTACATTGGGGCATCGAGCATTCACAGGACCAATGAATGGCCTTTCCTCCCATTGATGCCCGACAAGGCCATCCTCTGCTACATATGCGCCTGGAGTCATGGGTCCCTCCATGACATGTTCTCTTCAGTTGGTGGTTTAGTCCCTGGGAGCTCTGGGGTTACTGGTTAGTTCATATTGTTGTTCCTCCTATGGGGCTGTAAATCCCTTCAGCTCCTTGGGTCCTTTTTCTAGCTCTTCCATTAGGGACCCTGGGCACAGTCCAATGGTTGGCTGAGGGCATCCACCTCTGTATTTGTCAGGCACTGGCAGAGCTTCTCAAGAGGCAGCTATATCAGGCTCCTGTCAGTAAGCACTTGTTAGCAGCCAGAATAGTGTCTGGCTTTGGTAACTGTATCTGGATGGGATGGATCCCCAGGTGGGGAACTCTGTATGGCCTTTCCTTCAGTCTTTGCTCCACACTTTGTCTCTGTATCTCCTCCCATGGGTATTATTTTCCCCCTTCTAAGAAGAACCAAAGTATCCACACTTCAGTTTTCCTTCTTCTTGAGCTTCATGTGGTCTGTAAATTGTATCTTGGGTATTCCAAGCTTCTGGGCTAATATTGATGCTCTGTTCAGGAAATTTCCCCCTGTGCCCATGTGCTCGAGGCTCTTCCCCACTTTCTTTTCTATTAATTTCAGTTTATCTGGATTTATTTGGAGGTTCTTTTTTTAAAATTATTATTATTTTCTTTATTTACATTTCAAATGCTATCCCGAAAGTTCCCTATACCCCCCCCCCCAGCCCCTGCTCCCCTACCCACCCACTCCCACTACTTGGCGCTGGCCTTCCCCTGTGCTGGGTCATATAAAGTTTGCAAGACCAGGGGGCCTCTCTTCCCAATGATGGCCAATTAGGCCATCTTCTGCTACATATGTATTTGTAGGTTCTTGATTCACTTGGACTTGAGCTTTGTACAAGAGGGTAAGAATGGATCGATTTGCATTCTTCTACATGCTAACAGCCAGTTGAACCATCACCATTTGTTGAAAATGCTGTCTTTTTTCCTCTGGATGGTTTTCATTCCTTTGTCAAAGATCAAGTGACCATAGGTGTGTGGGTTCATTTCTGAGTCTTCAGTTCTATTCCATCGATCTACCTGCCTGTCACTGTACCAATGCCATGCAGTTGTTTGTTTTTGTTTTTATCACTATTTCTCTGTAGTACAGCTTGAGGTCAGGGATGCTGATTCCCACAGAAGTTCTTTTATTATTGAGAATAGTTTTTGCTATTCTGGGTTTTTTCTTATTACAAATGAATTTGCAAATTACTCTTTTTAACTCTCTGAAGAATTGAGTTGGAATTTTGTTGCAGATTTCATTGAATCTGTAGATTGCTTTTGACAAGATGGCCATTTTTACTATATTGATCCTGTCAATCCACAAGCATGGGAGATCTTTCCATCTTCTGACGTCATCTCCAATCTCTTTCTTGAAAAACTTGAAGTTCTTTTCATACAGATCTTTCCCTTGTTTGATTAGCATAACACCAAGATACTTTATAGTTTTTGTGACTGTGGTGAAGGGTGTCATTTCCGTAATTTCCTTCCTAGCCTGTTAATCCTTTGAGTATAGGAAGGCTACTGATTTGTTTGAGTTAATTTTTTATCTGGCCACTTAGGTGAAGTTGCTTATCAGCTATAGCAGTTCTCTGGTGGAGTTTTTGGGGTCACTTAAGTATACTATCATATCATCTGCAAATAGTGATATTTTGATTTCTTCCTTTCCAATTCGTATCCATTTAACCTCCTTTTGTTGCCTAATTGCTCTGGCTAGGACTTTGAGTCCTATATTGAATAGGCAATGAGAGAGTGGGCAGCCTTGTCTAGTCCCTGATTTTAGTGGGATTGCTTCAAATTTCTCTCCATTTAGTTTGATGTTGGTCACTAGTTTGGCATATATTGTTTTTACTATGTTTAGATATGGGCTTTGAATTCCTGATCTTTCCAAGAGTTTTACCATGAAGGGGTGTTAGATTTTGTCAAATGCTTTCTCAGCATCTAATGAAATGATCATATGTTTTATATAGTGTTTGTTTATATAGTAGATTACATTGATGGATTTCAATCTATTGAAACCATCCCTGCATCCCTGAGAAAGCCTACTTGATCATTATGGATGATCTTTTTGATGTGTTCTTAGATACAGTTTGCAAGAATTTTATTGAGTATTTCTTTTTCTTTTTCTTTTCTTTTTTTTTTAAGTAGCTGTTGCTTTTTATTTATTTATTTATTTTCTTTTTTTCATTTCATGTTTTTATTAGATATTTTCTTCTACATTTCAAATGTTATCCAGAAAGTCCCCTATGCCCTCCCCTCACCCTGCTCCCTAACCAACCCACTCCCACTTCCTGGCCCTGTCATTCCCCTGTACTGGTGCATATGATCTTTGCAAAGCCAAGGGCCTCTTCTCCCATTGATGGCCAACTAGGCCATCCTCTGCTACATATGCAAGGAGAGACACAGTTCTGGGGGGTACTGGCTAGTTCATATTGTTAATCCTCCTATAGGGTTGCCAAGCCCTTTAGCTCCTTGGGTATTTTCTATACCTCCTCTTTAGAGGCCCTGTCTTCCATCCATTAGATGACTGTGAGTATCCACTTCTGTATTTGCCAGGCACTGGCATAGTCTCACAAGAAATAGCTATATCAGGGTCCTGTCAACAAAATCTTGCTGTCATATGCAATAGTGTCTGGGTTTGGTGGTTGTATATGGGATGGATCCCCAGGTGGGTCACTTTTATTGAGTATTTCTGCATTGATATTCATAAGAGAAATTGGTCTGAAGTTCTCTTTCTTTGTTGGGTCTTTGTGTGGCTTAGGTATTAGAAGTAATTGTGGCTTCATAGAACGAATTGCGTAGTGGTTCCTTCTGTTTCTGTTTTGTGGAAATTTTTGAAGAATGCTACATCCACTCCAGTAGTGACTCCAGAGTAACAGGCCTAGAAGCCTGGAAGCAGTTCCGAGGCAGAGTTTCATGGAAACTTAGCCTCCTGGAACCTTGGCAATCCCATAGTACGTACGCTCCAAACCTGTCCCTGTGTTAGTCTGGTGTATGGATCCGTGTGCTCTCTTTCAGTATTGTTTTATTATAAGTGCCTTTAAGGATTGATTTTGACATATAGCTAAGTTAGATCAAACCTTCACCAGTGTTCCAATGTCCTAGGAAGACCTTGAAGCCGACTCTAAGCTTGGAATTCAGTAAGACTATTACCTATTCAGTAACATTCAAATTTACCTTTAGTAGAGACAATGAAAGTAATCAGGCATTACAATTTACTTAAACAGAACTAGAAAGCTCAGGGCTAGTCTACATAGTAGTTACTTAGAACAATAGCCGAGTCACACCCATAACAGGAATTTAAAATGGCCTAGGAAATAGGTGGGTTGTGGTTTTAGAAGGAACTGTAGTATTATTCATGAAAGGGTTAGTAGAACTGAATTCCCCAGGTGCATGTTTTTCACTAGGCCCAAAGGAATAGCATAATCAGGTATTTACTAAAGGATCCCTGGTGGTGGGTTTAACAATAGACTAGCATTGCATCAGACCCTTCACCTGGCTCCTGTGTCTAGCTGATCTCAATTAAGGGTTGTTCCTATCTCAGTTGTAAACAGTGCCTGGCTCCCCCTAGCTTTTAATGTATATATTTTCTTTGTTTTGTGTAAAGAACCATTATGCATTGATGTTCCTTGGCAGATGTATTTGCCTAGCTTTCTTGTTTTTCTTCTGTATTATAAGACTGGTGATCATTTTGAGAAATTACATTCAGTTACACACACTCTCTGTGTCTATATTTGTTTGTCATCTGCACCAACTCCTTGCTTGCCTGTAACCAGAACCCTGAGTTTTCCTGCAGACGGAGGAGGATCCGACTGAGGTCCATCTGCAACAGAATAGTATTGGTACTAGGCCTTCTTTGAAGGTCTGATACAACTCTGCACTAAACCCATCTGGTCCTGAGCTGTTTTGGTTGGGAGACTATTAATGACTATTTCTATTTCTTTAGGGGTTATGGGACAGTTTAGACCATTTATCTGATCCTGATGTAACATTTTTACCTGGTATCTGTCTAGAAAATTGTCCATTTCATCCAGATTTTCCAGACTTGTTGAGTATAGGCTTTTGTAGTAGGATCTGATGATTTTTTTGGATTTCCTCAGTTTCTGTTGTTATGTCTCCATTTTCATTTCAGATTTTGTTAATTTGGATACTGTCTCTGTGCCCTCTGGTTAGTCTGGCTAAGGGTTTAATCTATCTTGTTGATTTTCTCAAATAACCAGTTCCTCATTTGGCTGATTGTTCGCACTCACTTTTTTGCTTCTATTTGGTTGATTTCAGCTCTGAGTGTGATTATTTTCTGCCATCTACTCCTCTTGGGTGAATTTGCTTCTTTTTGTTGGAGAGCTTTCACAACTGGTGTCAAGCTGGTAGTGTATACTCTCTTCAGTTTTGTTTTTTGTTTGTTTGTTTGTTTGTTTTTTTGGAGGCACTCAGAGCTATGAGTTTTCCTCTTAGTACTGCTTTCATTCTGTCCCATAAGTTTGTTTATGTTGTACCTTCATTTTCATTAAACTCTAAAAAGTCTTTAATTCATTTCTTTTTTATTTTTGTTTTTGTTTTTGTTTTTGTCTTTGTTTTTGTTTTTGTTTTTGTTTTTGTTTTTCGAGACAGGGTTGCTCTGTATCGCCCTGGCTGTCCTGGAGTGCACTTTGTAGACCAGGCTGGCCTTGAACTCAGAAATCTACCTGCCTCTGCCTCCCAAGTGCTGGAATTAAAGGTATGTGCCACCACACCCGGCTCTAATTTCTTTTTTTATTTCTTCCTTGACCATGTTAACATTGAGTAGAGTGTTGCTCAGCTTCCACATGTATGTAGACTTTCTATGGTGTATTAGTCAGGGTTCTCTAGAGTCACAGAACTTGCAGATAGTCTCTATATAGTAAAGGAATTTATTGATGACTTACAGTCTGCAGTCCAAATCCCAACAATGGTTCAGTAGTAGCTGTGAATGGAAGTCCAAGGATCTAGCAGTTGCTGAGTCCCACACCGCAAGAAGGCAAAAGAGCAAGAGCCAAACTCCCTTCTTCCAATGTCCTTATATGGTCCCCAGCAGAAGGTGTAGCCCAGATTAAAGGTGTGTGCCACCACACCTTTAATCCCAGATGACCTTGGACTCGGAGATCTCCCTGTCTTAATCTTCTGGATTCAATCACCACTGTGTCTCAAGATCTCCATACCAAGATCCAGATCAGAAACTTCTATCTCCCAGTCTCCAGATTAGGTTCACTGGTGAGCCTTCCAATTCTAGATTGTAGTTCATTTCAAATATAGTCAAGTTGACAACCAGGAATAGCCACTACATATGGTTTATGTTGTTATTGAAGACCAGCCTTAGTCTGTGGTGATGCGATAGGATACAAAGGATTATTTCAATCTTCTTGTATCTGTTGAGGCCTGTTTTGTGACTGACTATATGGTCAGTTTTCAATAAGGTACTGTGAGGTGCTGAGAATATTGTTTATTCTTTTGTTTTAGGATAAAATTTTCTATAGATATCTGTTAAATTCTTTTGGTTCATAACTTCTGCTAGTTTCAATGTGTCTCTGTTTAGTTTGTGTTTCCACGATCTATCCATTGATGAGAACAGGGTGTTGAAGTCTCCTATTATTATTTTGTGAGGTGAAATGTGTGCTTTGAGCCTTAGCAAACTTTCTTTTATGAATGTGGATGCCCTTTCATTGGGAGCATAGATGTTCAGAATTAAGAGCTGTTGGTAGAGTTTTCCTTTGATGAGTATAAAGTGTCCTTTCTTATCTTTTTTGATAACTTTAGGTTGAAAGTTGATTTTATTCCATATTAAAATGACTATTCCAGCTTGTTTCTTGGGACCATTTGCTTGGAGCATTGTTGTCCAGCCTTTTACTCTGAGATAGTGTCTGTCTTTGTCACTGAGGTGGGTTTCCTATATGCAGCATAATGTTCGGTCCTGTTTATGTATCCAGTTGGTTAGTCTATCTTTTTGAGTCCATTGATATTAAGAGATATCAAGGAAAAGGAATTGTTGCTTCCTGTTATTTTTGTTGTTAGAGGTAGAATTATGTTTATGTGGCTATCTTCTTTTTGGTTTGTTAAAAGACTGTTTTCTTGCTTTTTCTAGGATGTAATTTCCTTCTCTGTGTTGGAGTTTTCCATTTGTTATCTTTTGAAGGGCTGGATTTGTAGACAGATATTGTGTAAATTTGTTTTTGTCATGCAACATCTTGATTTCTCCATCTATGGTAATTGAGTGTTTTTCTAGGTATAGTAAATTGGGCTGACATTTGTGTTCTCTTAGGGTCTGTATGACATCTGCCCAGAAACTTTTGGTTTTTATAGTCGCTAGAGTGGTGTAATTCTGATAGGTCTGTCTTTATATATTACTTGATCTTTTTCCTTACTGCTTTTAATATTCTTTCTTTTTTTTTTCATTTGGTGTTTTGACTATTATATGAGAGGAATTTCTTTTCTGGTTCAATCTATTTGCAGTTCTGTAGGCTTGTTGTATGTTCATGGGCATCTCTGTAGGTTAGTGAAGTTTTCTTCTATAATTTTGTTGAAGATATTTAATAACCCTTTAAGTTGGGAATCTTTACTCTCTTCTATACCTATTTTCCTTTGGTTTGGTCTTCTCATTGTGTCCTGTATTTCCTGGATGTTTTGTGTTAGGACCTTTTTGTATTTTGCATTTTCTTTGACTCTGTGTCAATGTTTTCAATGTTATCTTCTGCACCTGACTTTGCCAAGTAGTCTTGGTGTCTGTAGGTAAGGTTCTTGCACTTTCCTTTCACCATCTGCTTATCTCTGGTGTTAGTTGGTCTTTCTGTCTCTGGCTGGAGCTTGTCCCTCTCTGGGACTGTAAGCCTGTGTCAGCACTCCTTGGAGACCAGCTTTCCCCTGGTGGGACCTGTATATAGCTGTGGAATAGCCTTAGTTCCTACCTGCAGAAAGAGACCAGAAGGATCCTATCCCAGCTGCTTTACTCCTCCCACACCCTGTGCACTCCTGGCCAGTTCTGCTTTGGACGGTTTTTGGAGAAAAAGTAGAGATCTCACCTCGGAGCACGGGAATGAGAGCACTCCTAGAAAACCACCTCTCTCTGAGCTGAACCTGTGTACAGAGGGTGGTAAAACAGCCTTACCTCCCTAGTGCAGATGGTGACTGGCATATGCATTCTTCTTATACTAGTAAAATCACAACAGCATAGCTCCAACCTCTGCCCCAAGTTGTCCACAATTTATAATCGAGACCTTGGAAAGCTAGCTCATTTATTCAATGGCATAGGTTCTTCATATGGGTCTTATAATTTAGTCCTTTCTAAGTTGTTTCATATATTCTCATCATAGACATTTACAGAGTAAATCCAAGAAACATACTTATTGAATGGTATGTCTGAGTTTTAATTTTTGATTAATACCATCTGTGATAGCTATTCTCTGTTGTCAACTTGACTATATCTGGAATGAGCTACAGCCCAGATTGGGAGGGCACACTTCTGAGAGATATTCTGCTTGGTTTGAAGTAGGTTAATATACTTCTAGTCCTGATATTTGAGGTAGCAATAGACACCTCTGATCCAGATCTTGAAGCAGGAAGACACATCTTTAGTCTGGGCCACACCTTTGGCTGGAAACCTATATAAGGACATGGAAGAAGGAAGACTTGCTCTTTGCCTGTTCCCGCCTTTTGCTAGCACATCCATGCCTTTGTTGGTATAGGAACCACCTCTTTGCAGTTCCAGCATATACAGAAGGTCAGCAGAGATACCCAGCCTTGTGGGACTGAACAACTAGTAGATTCTTGGACCTTCCATACATAAATGGCCATTGTTGGATTAATTGGAGAGATTTATTCCACAAGATCTGTGATTCTAGGGAATCCTAATAAATAGACCTACAAATCTCTCCCCTAACATATTACAATTAAGCCTTTTGCCACTAGCATATGAAACTGTTCTCTTTTGCTGGAAGTTAATTTATCTGCTTTATAGGAATTTTAATGAATAAGGTATTCTGGGATAGAATTGTAATCCTTTGCATTTCTTTAATGTCATATATTTTTGTAATTTTCATTGAGATGAAAACTATCTGAAATTTGATTTAGTTTACCCCATAAATTTTTTATTTATTTTGAATACATTTATTTTATGTATTATTTTAAATGGTACAATTATTTCATACACTTACCACAAAAATATATATCATCTGGTATTAGTAAAACTACATTTTTTTGACTCAGTTTATTTGTTTGTGTGTTTGTTTGTCTGTTTGCTTGCTTGCTTGCCTTTCCCATTAGCAAGGCTTACTTGCTGGTTTTGTAATTTTTTATTTCTGTAATTTACTTAAAAATACATTGGAGGGGAGGTGTCTAAAGAAATGGCTCAGCAGTTAAAAGCACTGATTGCTCTTCTAAATGTCCTGAGATCAATACCCAGCAACCACATGGTGGCTCGAAACCCTCTGAAATGGGATCCAATGCCCTCTTCTGGTGTGTTTGAAGATAGCTATAGTGTACTCATATACACAAAATAAACAAATAATTTTTTTAAAAGTACTTTTGGAATGTTATTTGTTCATATGGTTTGTTGTATTGTTTTTAGAGTAATTTGTCCAATTTTTCCCAGAACTGGAAGTCTGTTAAATTTATGTTGTTTATTATAAAATTCCATTGGATAATAGGGTATTGCTACTGATATCTCTGTGTAAGCAACTGAATAACTGCCCTGAAATATTTTCTAGTTTTAAAATTTTTGTTTTAAATATTCAGTGAGGCAAAAGACTGAAACTCCTTTAAAAAATTGTATATTAGAAAAGAAACATTAAATTCAGCAGCAAAGAAAATACGCATCATTTGGCTCATAAGGACAGAATGTAACTGAGTAATAGTATATATTTAAATGTATGTTGCAGCCCCTCTAATGTAAAGAAATGCTCTCTTTATTTGATGGTGGACTGGGGAGGGGATATAGGGTAGACTTGGCCAAAGAACTCATAGGAGCTTATCACTTAGATGCATTATTCATTTGGATACCATTAGGCTCATTTTCTCTGTCACAACTATAAATTTTAAAAGTACATATATTGCTAATTCTTAGAGGCATTAGAGGTAATTTATTGTTTTGTTTTGTTTTGTTTTGTTTTAAGAAGAGAAGTAGTTTATAGCAGAAAGCACTTGAATCAACTTTCTGAAGGTGTTTTCTCCAATGAAAGTAAATGCTTCATCCATGAGCACTGTAGGAATACTCTAAGAAGCCTAGCAGTTGAATTGAGTGTCATTTGTTTTCTTATCAAGAACTTTTTATCCTGAAATAAATAAACTTGACAGAACATTGTATTTGCAAGGTATAATTGTGTGCTTCTTTACAAAGATACCACTATAGGAGGGTTACATATCTATTATTAAATTATCCACAGAAGAAAGATAATTATCACTCAGCCTACATTGTCCTAACCAGACATTCCAGTCTCCTTTTGCAAATAGAAATTATGGCTCTTTAAAATGTGAACTTCTTTATAAATCTCAAAATCAACAGAGACAGTCTTACCTTGTGCTTTTTTGCTCCTTTGGGTATGGTCCTTTTTCTTCTAAGGAATGATCAATGGAATTACTGAGTTCTCTGATTCACAGAAGACACTTATTGGGAATAATATACAATGTTGGTACCATAGTACTAGCCTGTGTGCTATCACAGGTCAAAAGGAACTTTCTCTAATATGATTACATTTTTAGACTGTCCACAGCATTTAGACTATATGTCTCTAGACTTGGTGATTGGCAATACAGCAACACGATGGTAGCTCATAACTTTGGGACTTTTCACTCTCTAAATTAGAAAAGGAAAGAGAAAAGCAGAGTTCTTTGTACTTTGCTAAAAACAGATGGATATGAGCTGAGCAATTTGTTCTCGAATTCTAAAGTCAGATGCTTTGCTATCATATCCTAACAGATTTGTCTGAATTGTAGGAATGATAAAACAGCATTTCTCTATCAAAGGTGGTTTTATAGCCTAAAATTCTGGGATGCTGTCTTCTGTTAGTAAGCAGTAGATAAAGTACAAGTTGTATGAAAGTTTAATGATAGAATTACACATCGCTGAGATTCAGAAATAAATAATTCTAAACAAACTAATTCTCAACTATACTGTTTTTTACTGCACACTATTTCCCCCGTGTTACTGTCAAATAGGATATTACCTATTAAATTCAGGATACCTTTAAGCATTGAATGAATGGCAAACAAAATTAAACAAAACACTATTTGCTATCTGAAGTAGAAACGTAAGGGCTATGTGGAACGTCAGGTTGACTAGTGTGTTGCTGGGGCAAACAAGTGAAGGAACATTTTGCTGAAGCAGACATAGAAGAAAGGGTGTTCTTCTGAAACAAGCATGTAAAAGGACACATGATGAAGGATTTTTTGCTAATGACCCACATGTCCTGGTTCACCTTACATTGCGTAGTTGAGCTCCATTTATTGGGATTTCATGGAGAGAAACACACCAAAAACTTCTGGTGATGTACTGCTACTTCTTGCCACTTCCTCAGTCTCTGGTCAATTGACAGAATGATGTTGACTAAAACCTGGGGTTTTGCTAAGACTGACATGCTGAGGCAAGACCCTTAGAGGGAGCATAAATAGGACTCAACTGACAATGACGGAGGCTGAGCTTGGCTTGTTAGTAGATATAGTTGTGCAACGCTTGTTGTTCTCATGTCTTTTTTAATCTTTGCTGAGAGAGGCACACCAAGAACTTCTGGTGTCCCTCCTGGTCCCTCCTGCTGACATGTGCCAATTAGGTTGAGGGTTGGCTGTTCCTGTTAGGTCAGGCCAGTGATGCTGCTAATGTGGCACTACTGAACTGTACTGCTGGTATATCTGTGAAGGTTTTGTGAGTGGATGGAGCTGCTGCTGCTGACCTGTGAACTGAACTGTTGATTTCCTGACAACACAGATGGGATTCACTCCAAAGAGTGAACAGGCCCACTTTTAAACAGGCCTACTTCCCCTTATCCTTTCTTTTCCACTATCTCTGATGTGGTAGGCTACAAGGGAGGTTAAAGCATTAAAGAACCATCCTTGAAAACAGGCTTTGAAAAAAATTAAAGTTACAGATATCTACCAATAATCTCAATTCCCTATAGACTAAAAAATGATGCAGAAGCTGGAGCCATTTTTCTTGGCATCCAAGAAACACACCTGAACATCAAGGATATATATATATATATATATATTTACCCCGAGTATATATATATATATATATATATATATATATATTCTCAGGGTAAAAAGATGTTCCAAGCAAATGGACCCCAAAATCCATTTTAATACCTGGAAAATAGAGTTCAATCAAAAGTAACCAGAAGAGATACAGAAGGATACCACATGCTCATCAAAGGGAAAATCTATCATGATGACATTGTAATTATTAATGTCTATGAACCAAATACAAAGATACCAAGTGTGTAAAAAGCAAAATAAAACACGACTACAGTTTAAATCACATATTGACCCTTATATATTGATACTGGAAGACTTTAATATAGTACTTTCACCAAAAGACAGCTCATCCAGATGTTATAAACCAAATGATCATAACAGATACTTACAGAGCATTTCACCCAAACAAAAAAGAATATGCCTTTTTCTTAGCACCTCACAGAACTTTCTTCAAAATTGATCACATACTCAGATACAAACCAAATCTCAACAAGTACAACAGAATTGAGATGACTCCCTGCATCCTATCTGACCATCATAGATTGAAGCTCTATATCAATAACAGAAAGCTTACACACTCTTGGAAACTGAACAACTCTCTATTGAACAAAAATGTGTCAGGGAAAAAAATTAAAGACTTTCTGGAATCAAAAGAAAATGAATATACAATACACTCCAAATGAGGGGACACTATGAAAGTAGCTCTAAGAGGCAATTTAATAAAACTAAGTGCCTACATTAATGGGAGAGATCTCATACTAGTAACTTAACAGCACTCCAGAAAGCCATAGAACAAAAAGAAGAAAGCACACCCAGAAGGTGTAGATGGCAAGAAATCATCAAACTCAGGGCAGAAATCAATAAAGAGAAACAAACAAAAAACCAGTACCAATACAAATAAAGAAACAAAGACTTAGTTCTTTGACATTAAACCCATTAAAATTTACAAAAATTTGCCCATGTTAACTAAAAGATGAAGAGAGAATATCCCAATTAACAATATTATAAATGAAAAAGAAATATAACAAAGAGAAAGTGAGGAAGCTCAGAGAATAATAAGGGCATACTTAAAAAAAATCCTGTACTCCATCAAATTATTCATCTAAAGAAATGAATAATTGTATTTGTGCATACTACCATATAAACATATAGAAAGAAACCCAAACAAACAAACAAAAACCCCAACCCACATGATCACCTTATTATAGGCAGAAAGGTCTTTGACAAAATCCAACACCCCTTAATGATCAAAGTTCTGGAAAGATTAGGGGTACAAGGGACAAACCTCTATATAATAAAGGCAGTTTATAGCATGCCCACAGTCAACATCAACTTAAATGGAGAGAAACTCAAAGCAGGAAAAAGTTGTCCACTCTACCTTTTCAATGTAGTACTCAAAGTCCTAGCTACAGCAGTAAGACAACTAAAGGGCAAAAGGGATACAAACTGAAAAGGAATCAATCCAAGTATCTTTATTTAAATATGATACGATACTATCCATAAATGCCTCTAAGAATTCCACTGGGAAGCTCCTACCACTGATAGACACTTTCAGCGAAATAGCTGGATCCAAAATTAACTATCACATAACCGTAGCCAGCCCATACCCAAATGACAAACGGAATGAGATATAAATAAGGGAAATAACATTTTTTTACAATAGCCTCAAATCAAATAATATAATATCCTTTGGTATAACATTAACCAAACACATGAAAAAAATTTATGATAAAACCTTTAAGCAAGAAATTAAAGAAGATATTAGAAAAATGAAATTAAAGAAGATATTAAAAGATGGGAAAATAATCCATAGACCAGTAGGATTAGCATAATAAAAATGATCATCATACTAAAATCAGCTACAGGGTTTTGTTGTTGTTTTTTTGTTTGTTTTGTTTTGTTTTACTAATCATTCATTCATTTACATCTAAAATGATAGCCCACTTCCTGCTTACCCCTCCACAACCCCTCCCCCCACCCCACATCTTCTCTCTCCCTATTCTCCTTTGCCCTTATGAGGGTGCTCCCCACCCACCCAACCTCTCCTGCCCTACCATTCCAGCATCTCCCTACTCTACTCTGAGGCAAACTTCCACAGGACCAAGGACCTCCCCTCCCATCGATGTCAGAAAAGGCCATCCTCTGCTACTTATATATCTGGATCCATGGATCCCTTCCAGTACACTCCTTGGTTGGTGGTCTAGACTCAGAGAGCACTGGGTGGTCTGGTCAGGCAACATTGTTCTTCCTACGGGATTGCAATCCAGCTCTGCTCCTCCAGGCTTTCTGCCAGTTACCCTAGAGTCCCTGAGCTCAGTCTGATGGTTGGCTGCAAGCATCCACATCTGTGTTGGTCAGTTTCTGCCAGACCCTCCCAAGGAACAGCCACTCCAGGTTCCTTGTCGGTAACTGCCTCTTGGTAACAGCAAGAGTTTCATGGTTTTGTGTCTGGAGACAGGATGGGTCCCCAGGTGGGTTGGTCCCTGGATGGTCCCTCCTTCAGTCTCTGTTCCATTTTTGTCCCTGTCTTTCGCACAGGAACATTTCTGAATTAAAAACTTTGAGATGGGTGGGTGGTCTCATCCTTTGACCGGGGGTCATTCCTATCTACTCTAGATGGTCTCTACAGGCTCTTTTTCCCCTTTGCTGTGCATTTCAGATAAAGTCATCTTCATTGTGTCCTGGGAGCCTCTTGCTTCCCTGGCATCTGGGATCCCCAAGTGGCTAGCCCCAGTTCCTCATCCCCCACTGCTACCTGCTTTTATTCGATTTTCTGACCCTCTGTACTTCACTCCCATCTCCTTCAGTACTTGATAGTGATCCCCCCTTTATTTGCTCCTCCTCATCTCTCCCTCCCAGGTACCCCCTCCATCTACCTCCCACAATCATCCTGTTCCCCCCTCAATGCAGGACTGAAGCATCCACATCCTGGTCTTCCTTCCTCCTATGCTCCATATGGTCTGTGGGTTGTATCCCCAACAAAATTCCAACACAATTTTTCAAAGGTCTTGAAAGGACATTTTTCAAGTTCCTGTGGAAACACACAGAGAGGGGGGGATGAGGGAGGGAAAGAAGGAGAGGGAGAGGGATGGAGGAATGGAGGAATTGAGGGTAGGAGGGAGAAATCCCCAATTTCAAGTTCTACTACAAAATTGTAATAAAAACCACATGGAACAGACATACTGATCAATGATATTGAAATATAGACCCAGACATAAATCAAATGCCTATGAACACCTGTTTTTGTTTTTTGGTTTTTTGGTTTGTTTTGTTTTTTTGCAAAGAAGGAAGAAATAAACACTGTGAAAAAGACATCTTCTGAAGAAATAATTTCTTGTACAGAATGAAAACATCACCTGTCAATAAAAAGCTGATTGGCCAATGGGCTGAGGCAGGATTAGAAGATGGAACATGGAGTAGAGAGAGAGGAATTCTAGGAAAATAGCATGTGTTTGCCCCAAACACAGAAGATTGTCATATGAAACTGAAGACCAACTAACTGGCTATGTGACAAGTCTTAGGATAATATAAATGGTTAATCAAAAAAAAAAAAAAAGAGTCAAAGCTATTGGTCTAAACTTTGCTCTCTATATTTATTAATATATAAGAAGCTTTAGAGTTGTTATTTCGGGGAACTTATGTGTACGTGGGAAAGCTCACAGTGATAACCTTTAATAAATGGTGCTAGTCAACCTGGATGGCTACATGGAGAAGAATCCAAGTAGATCCACATTTATCACCTGCACAAAACTCAACTTCAAATGTATCAAAGACCTTAGGATTAACCATACAGATAAAACTCATAGAAGAGAAAGTGGGCAACAACCTTGAATGCATTGGCATCAATAAAATATTTCTGATCAGAACATCATTAGCTTAGACAAAAAGATCAATCACTAATAAATAGAACTTCATAAAACTGAAAAGCTTTTGCACATCAATGGATACCATCATTTGAACATATTGGCAGTCTACAGAATGAGAAGATATTTGTACCACCTACACATCTGATAAATAGCTAATATCCAAAATATATAAAGAACACAAAATAGTAGATACTATGCAAATAACCCAATTGAAAAATGGGTGCAGATCTTAACAGAAAATTTTAAAAAGAGGATATTCATATGGGTGAGAAATACTTCAACATCCTTAGCCATCAAGGAAATGCTTATCAAACCATTTTGAGATTTTATCTTACATCTGTCAAAATTGCTGAGATAAATAAAACAAGTGACAGTTCATTCTGGCAGGGATATAGAATAAGGCGAACACTCATGTATTGCCAGAGGGAGTGGGAACTTATAATGCATCATAAAAATATGGAAATCAGTGTGGCATAGCAGATTCTTAAGAAGATGAAAACTTATATATCCAAATACTGCTACACCACTCTTATGGCAAATACCCAAAGAACACTTAATCCTATTACAGAGACACTTACCCACCTATGTTCATTGTTGATTTAGATATTCATAATATCTGAAAATTAGAAACAATCTTGATATCTTGAAACAAAAAAATGGATAAAGAAAATGTGGTCCATTTATACAATGGAATATTATTCAGTACCTAAAAACAATTAAATCATAAAATTTTACAGATACATAAGTGGAATGAGAAAAAAAAATCATGCTGAGTGAGGGATCTCAGATCCAGAAAGATAAACATGATATGTATTTGCTTATATGTGGATATTATGTGTTAAGTCAATAATAACTAAGCTAAAATACATAGAACCTCAGAGATTAGGTATAGATTAAGGGATTATGGAGAGCATATAGATCTTGTTAGGAAAGGGAAATAATACAATGGTTAAAAATTGAGAGGAGTAACTGGAATGGAAGGATCTAGTGGGAAGAGGAAGAAAAGGAAATGAGGGAGAGAATACAGGGGAAAATAGCTAAAATCAAGGGCCATTTCAAGGGTAGTATAGAAACCTAATATGGTAGAAGCTTCCTACAATATTATATGGTATATATATATGAAGGTGATTTAAATAAAATCACCAAATAGGGGATACTAACTCCAAAATTGATATTTCTCACCACCACATGAAGCTTCCAGGGCTGGAGTTGATTTACATATAATTGACTTGTTGGCCAAAGAGATATCATGAGAATCCCTAAACAGCTCAGGATATTGTTAAGACTATAGGTTTCTCTCCTTTAAATGGCAGCAAGATCCCATTCCTGAAGACAACAGTCAAATAACTCATTGCACATGGAGAAGACAAGCTGGTGCCTACATAGAGCCTAACCCCTAAGTTTTAAAAGCTTTAGTACATAGGGACAAAGGAAAATTGCCAATTACTTAAACAGCCCAACTGATTATTGCAGACAGTAACAATGAAGGTAGTATTGACTTTAAATGCCCTCTAAACACAGGGTGTCACAAAAGAGAGCATGTATTCATTCTCACATGTGTTCAATGAGGCTGATACACATTTTCACTTCTACTTTAAATTTGAAAACCATAAATTTAGAAGTTTAGCTGTCCATGCACAAAGAGCAAGTACAGAGCTAAACTGAAGCACAGAGCACATATTTCTCACTTGTGCTCATGATATACCTTTCTTTAAAACTTTAGCCCACATAAAAACAATACACTTGTAGCATTGTAATACCACAGAAATGGAGAATGGCAATGATGTTCAATGAAAACTTTTAATATAATGAGGCCTTTTAAGACTCAATTCAATGGAAAGTTTTTAATAAAACATTGTTTTAAAAATGTTTCTTCTCAAACAGAGATGAAGAGATGCTATGGGAATGTTTAGCCATGGATATAGAGGATTGATGATAATAATGAGAGTTCATAAAGAACAGTTAACTATCACAATGTTTAATAAGGTGTTTCTCCTTGGATGTAATGATGTTAACCTGACTTTGGAAAGACATTGATGTGGAAACTATATTATTCTTTTCACTCCCTACATACTAACTTTCTTCATTGAACACCTTTGTCCTGCCTAGAGAAAGAAAAAAAAAATAAGTTTCTCACATAAGAATGAAAAGGCCTTTAAATAATAGACAATTGCATTACAATTCAATTTTCAAATGTACATTATTTTTTTCTGTGCTTTTCTAAGCTATTTTATGATGATAACTTTATCTGATTCCTGAATTGGGTTTCTTTGCTTAAATTTTACTTAAAATTATACTTCACAGATGAGGAAACAAGAGCTTAAGAGGTCTAGTAAAGTGGCTTCTTTATTTAGTAAAGAGATAATAAGCAGAGCCCTGGGATCAATGCGGTTTATCTGTGATCTTATAGGGACAGAGCATACTTGCCTGATATAATGCAATCTTTGTACAATAGCTGACCCCACTGTCAAATCCAAGAATTTTGTATTCATCTCAGTATTCCAGTTTTGCATTCTTTCTTGCACTAATAGTCTATTTACATATTAACTCTTGATTTTTGATTTTTTTTGTTTGGATTTAATTACTGCCTCAACTTTCAAAAGGATGGCCATTAAAGGTATTTTGGGATTCCTGTGCGGGAGGGATTTAGACATGAAAACATGACAGTATCTTCTAAGTAATTGAGAACAATCTGAGTATTTTTCAAGAAGAAGGTAAGCGCTGGGCATGGTGGCACACGCCTTTAATCCCAGCACTTGAGAGGCAGAGGCAGGCAGATTTCTGAGTTTGAGGCCAGCCTGGTCTACAGAGTGAGGTCCAGGACAGCTAGGGCTACACAGAGAAACCCTGTCTCGAAAA
>NC_034606.1:10424836-10428342 GCF_900095145.1 Mus pahari | reverse complement strand
AAGCACAGGAGGTTAGGTTCACATGTGTTCACTGGTTCACCTGAGCATACCTCCCTTGTCTTGGTATAAGAAAATGAAATGCTAATAAATAATTTCACTGGCTTAAACAGGCAAAGATCAAATGATATTTAGTGCTGGTTGAATTTGAGACTGGTTAGCAAAGGGGACAAAAGTGTGGAGGAGGATGCTCAGAATTTTCAGAAAGATGCCTGTAGCATTTACAAGTCTGAGAGCTAAAATAAGTTTATATGGAGCAAAGCATGTAAGTCCAACAGGGAATATAGTAAGGATATAAGAGATAATTTGGCAATTTTCTATGGGGAGATCAAGAGGGAATTCAACTCCAAATAGGGAGGCTTCAGTAAATAGCTGAGTGAGTAAATTGACACCCTGATAAAGTCAGGACTAACACATAAGATCCAGGACCCAGAGTAATAGTGATGCCACTGGACAAATGAGAGAAATGAAATGTTTTTATACATTGACAAATCATAGGCAAATCTTAACAGGATTAGGAGCATCCAGTAAATTTAGGTGTAAGAAGAACAAAGCCCATGTCTTTAAACTTGGAGAATATAATACATACCTGCTACCAGTTGACACTTAAAATACTTGGCATTAACCTAAACCAATTAGACATGATAAATACATGAGACGAGTTGATGAAGAAACGGCCATAGATTCAGCCATTTATACATTGGAATTGGTGGCCAGCAGCTGTAAAATAATATAAATCTGCTTATTTAAAATAGAAGCTTAAATAAAAATGAGAGTACAGAGAAAAGCAGATAGAAACATGTAATGAGAAGACAGATGGGACATTTCAGTAGTGTAACTGAGAGCATGAAGAACAATCAAGCCGGGTGGTGGTGGCGCACACCTTTAATCCCAGCACTTGGGAGACAGAGGCAGGCGGATTTCTGAGTTCAAGGCAAGCCTGGTCTACAAAGTGAGTTCAGGACAGCCAGCCAGGGCTATACAGAGAAACCCTGTCTCGAAAAACCAAAGGGGGGGGGGGAAGAACAATCAAGTGAAAATTGCAAACTGAAAAAAAAAATCTCCTGGATGGATTTACTAGTACAACTCTTGGTGAAATTTTTAACTGTCGTCCCATAGCTTATGCAATTGGTGTTAGATTAAGATGAAAAAGTGAAATGGGTGAAATGGATTTATTTTTCCCGAAAGCATAAAATTTTCAGATCTCAAGCTCTGTTGATATGGAAGGTCCAACCTTTTCTTAGTGTGTATGGGTGTGAGGAGTGGGTTTGGCCATGGCCCCAAGATGGCGCCCGGGACTGCTGCCAAGTCTAATGGCTGACAACTGACTTCCTCATATCCCTTAAGATAGCCACGTCCGTTAAACTGCACTGCACAGATGCACCATGACAAAAGATCAGATGATGTGACGAATGTAGTCCTGTGCCAATGAACTGTGCCTACATGGAATAGGGTGATGGGGAGTGGACTAGAGGGTATAAAAGGGGATGGCCAAGAGATGTCGGGAGATCTTTTTAGTGCACATAGTTATGTTCCTGAATAAACTGCTTTGAGAAGGACATCAGTTTCGTTGCTTCTTTTCAGTTGGTCGGAGACGGTAGCAACAAATAGTGGCCTGCACGGGGAAGTGACAAGTCCAGAACTCTCAGGAGTCAGGGTAGCCGGCTGGAAAGCTCCCAGGTAAGTGGGACAATTCAAGTTCTCGGTTAGAGACTATTAAGTTCTTGGTTAGAGACGATTCAAGTTCTCGGTTAGAGACTATTAAATTCTTGGATTAGGGACTATTGAGGTTCTTGGAGTGAGAGAGACAATTAAAGTTATACCAAGCACTATGGGAAACACAACATNAGGACATTCTGTTTATCAGGCCTTGAAAGACCTCCTAAAAGTGAAAAGGGCTGAAAAGGGAAACCCTAGAAAATTTTCTGAAAGCGGTAGATCAGGTGGCCCCATGGTTCCCAGTCTCTGGTCACCTTACCAGACCAAGCTGGGAGAAGTTAGGAAAAGATTTGAAGTTTGCAGTAGAACGGGATCCTCGCAAAAAGGGTTCTACTGGTATGGAAGTTAGTTCGCAACTGTATAGAGGACAAGGAAAGATGTGGAGCTGAGCTACAGAAGGGGAATGAGGCTTTGAACCAAGTAAGAGAGGAGAGATCACAGAAGTCCGATGCTGAGTGAAAGTAAAAGTGCAGCCATCGGCTCTGCCTCTGCTCCCGAAGGTGCCACAGGGCGTAGTTTGCATCCAGAAGTATGGCGAGAGCTAAGTGCTCACTGCTTCCCAATTTTCCAGGATGCTCAAGGAGCTCGATTCTATGAGCCACTAGATTGGAAGGTAATTCAAAGACTGGCGGAAGGGGTACGCGCCTACGGGCTCAGTGCTGCTTTTGTTATAGCTCAACTTGAATCTCTGCATCGCTACTGTCTAACTACCAGTGATTGGCAGAATCTGGCACAAGCCTGTCTTTCCCCTGGACAGTATCTTGACTGGAAAACATTCTTTATAGAAATTCAGGTGAACAGGCCACTCAGAACACGAGTGCAGGACAAGTGACCTGGGATCAGGATATACTATTAGGTGAAGGAATTTTCTCCGCTGCACAGATTAACTACCCTATACAAGTTTATGAACAAATTAATAAAATAGGAACTAGGGCTTGGAAGTCCCTCCCTAACAGGGGAGAGGTTAATGGTAATTTAACAAAAATCCTTCAAGGACCCACGGAGCCATTTGCAGACTTTGTGGCCAGGATGATAGAAGTGGCAGGGAGGGTTTTTGGAGATCCTAATATGGCGATGCCATTAGTGAAACAGCTGATTTTTGAACAATGTACAAAGGAATGTAGACAAGCCATTAATCCATATAAACATAAGGGGTTTGAGGTATGGATGAAGATCTACAGAGAGCTAGGAGGCCCGTTAACTAATGCAGGGCTGGCTGCTGCAGTTGTGCAGATCTCCCAAGGAAAGAATGGGTCCAGGAATACAGGCTGTTTCAGATGCGGGCAACCTGGTCATGTGAAGCAACAATGCCTGCAACAGACTGGAATGGGAGGCAGCAGCCTGGGGTACCTGGACTTTGTCCAAAATGTAAAAAGGTAAATCATTGGGCCCATGAGTGTCGATCAGTGAAGGATATTCATGGACAGCCAATTGAGCATTGAGACACTCGACCAAAAAACGGGAGATGGGGCCGCCGACATCAGGGCCCTCAAATACATGGGGCAGTCACAGAGGGATGGCCAAATTTGAGACCACCAATGCAGTGGAACAATCCAGGAGGGCCACGAGAGGAAGCACAGGGCTCGACCCCAGTTCTACCACCCGACTCTTATTAACCCCCCATATGGGGGTCCAGCTGGTGGATTCGGATTTCAAAGGCCCTCTACCTGCAGATACAGTNGGGTTGATCTTAGGAAGGAGCTCTGTAACAATGCAGGGCCTGATAGNCCATCCTGGAGTCATAGATTCAGATTATACAGGACAAGTCAAGATTATGGTCTCTTCACCTA
>NC_034606.1:10418784-10424825 GCF_900095145.1 Mus pahari | reverse complement strand
CCTACGTGGAATAGGGTGATGGGGAGTGGACTAGAGGGTATAAAAGGGGATGGCCAAGAGAGGTCGGGGGATCTTTTTAGTGCACAGTTATGTTCCTGAATAAACTGCTTTGAGAAGGACATCGGTTTCCTTGCTTCTTTTCTGCTGGTTGGAGACGGTAGCGACATATGGGTTGGAATATTATGATATTCATCCCTCCCCAACAAACTCTGACATGAGCAGAACTGGTCTGTGTTGTGAATGGCCCTGGTGCTGGTTGTATTTTGATGTTAGTTGCACTTCCCCAGAAGAGACTGGCTGGAACAAGGAATGAGTCACATACTCAAGTGACTTCTTGTGAACCATCCCCTAGTGAATAAAGGAGCCAATCACTGGGTGAGTAGCTGGGGCTTCTGGGTTGGCTAGGGGAAGAGAGGAAGCAGGAGAGAGATAGGGGCTTTTGGACAAGGATAGCAAGAGGACAAGATGTAGCTACTAGTGTCTCCTGGTTTCAGTGCTGGATCCACTAGGATTCACCACTGAAGAATTTAGATTTAATATGGTTTATGAGATTAGGATTCTAGTTGTTGACCTGAGGGATTGAATTATCATTGTTTCTGAACTAAGTTTGTGTTGTTTTCCTTCACTCGGTGACTCCACTGGGTTCCAGAGAGAAAGGTATGGCAGCAAAGCATGGGTTTGCCTGATGTGGACTGCAAAAGGTCATGGGAGTTTTGAAGCATGGGGCTGGGCATGGTAGCTACCTGCCGTGGGAACTTAACAAGCTGGGTGGAGAGATTTTGGAGCTCTGAGTCAGATAGTTTCCATGAGATAAGAAAAGGCTGGCCATTGCCTGCTAGTGCATGACTAGTCGGCCAGCCCACAGGGGCAGAGAGAGTAGCTGGGTTTAGTGTGGGATGGTGCCACTTTTTTATATTTCCTGCAACAGGCATGTGCTCTCTTTTGGTAATTATTACTGGAGGAA
The DNA here is from genome assembly GCF_900095145.1 of Mus pahari. Taxonomy (NCBI): domain Eukaryota; kingdom Metazoa; phylum Chordata; class Mammalia; order Rodentia; family Muridae; genus Mus; species Mus pahari. The sequence goes on along the minus strand of NC_034606.1, from coordinate 10,423,861 downwards.
ATTAAAATGAGAGAATGGAAACATGGATGACACAAGTAAAAAGATGAGAAATTCCCAAGAGATACACAAGTCACAGGAGAGGATGGAATAGAATGCTCAAGGTGAGAAATAGGATGATTAGACTTATGAAATATATCAGATAATGAATTTATTCTGTGATCTTAACAGAAGGCAATTCAGAATATGAAAAGTAAATTACAATTAGGACAGCAGAATTTATTCAACATGAAACAAAGATTAAAAATAGTAAAACTTGAAACAGAAAAAGTATTCAAGATGGCATTTCCAAAGTAACGAGAGAGAGAGAGAGAGAGAGAGAGAGAGAGAGAGAGAGAGAGAGAGAGAGTTAGTTCAGTGTAAGCATTTTGGGTTATATCTGTAAGAGTCTTTCATATGAGATTTACAATAGAGCACTGAGGACAGCAGACCACCATGCCCACTACAGGTGAATAATATTAATCTGTTGAGACCTCAACAGACCAAGGTATATATGGGAGAATTTATCTCCTCTGGAAGTGACTTTTGAGTTGGTATTTCCATCATCTCCTCTACTGGCATTGATGTCTATCACTGGTGTCTTTTGAGCCTTTGAACTTGGACATCCAACTCATGTACTGACTCTCTGTAGTGTTCCTGCCTGCACGCAGACCGGCGCCTTGTCTGCATGGGCAGAACACCTTGGGGTGGGTTCGCACTCTTGCCTGCTGAACCCACTGTGGATTCGAACTGGAGGACGAGAACTCCTAAGAAGGAACAGGGCTGCAAAGGAAAATATTGGGCCCTGACACGTATCTGATCAAAGCCCTTATTTTATTGTTGGAACTGGCTTAAATACAAAGAAGAGTTCCCAGCATGCCCCAGAGTCCCCTGAAGTTGCCACGAAGTTCTCGCGATGATGGGGGGCAGTCCGGGCGACAGTGGGCGGTCCAGCGACGGCGGTCCGGCGGTGGGCGGTCCGGCGGTGGCGGTCCGGCGGCGGCGGTCCGGCGGTGGGCGGTCCGGCGGTGGGCGGTCCTGCGACGGCGGGCGGCACTCTGGTATTCCTGCTGGAGGAGGAGTGGTTAGTGGGGGTGGTAGGCACCAACAACTCTCCAACTTTCAGACAAAATGTTATAATACTTAATTTCCATTAAGTTAAGAAATTAAGTAGGCCTTCATAATTTCTATCATTATATGTCTTTCTATCCATACATCTTACTGGTTCTGTTACTTTTGAAGAGCTCTTAATAGTGTACCCACTATCATCATGAAATGGACAAGGAGAATCTATAGAACAGTTACAAGGAAAAATATCACATAATGTAATAAATACCAGGGTGTTTTCCACAGTCAATTACTAGACGTAGTTAAGTTTCTGCGAATTACACAAAGGCATAAGACCAGGAAAGATTCAAGGAACATGGGAAGGGATGTACTAGATACTGTCTATTCCTCAGGCAAATATAAAGGGTCTTTTCATTATCTTTATTTTGATGATATTTTAAAATCTAAATCAAAGATTTCATAGCACAAAGATAGTGCATCTTTATTTCTAACATCTGAAACAATTTTAAAAAATCAAAATTTTCCCTATTTTGTAAGAAAATCATACCTTTGTTGGCAAATTTTAGCATATGCAAAAGGGAACTACTTGTGGATATAAGTGCAAAGGAGGTGATAATAATAAGTGTTTTATGTTTAATGTGACATGTTGTTCATGAAGTATAAAACACAGTTTCTTTAAAGTAGACTATTGTGAGATGGGTATATTACATCCCCTAAAGACTGTTGTTAAAATGTTAACGTTAGCACATACTAGATATTCAAAAGTTTGGCTCCTAACCTGTTGATGTTTGTTATGTTATGTACTGTAATGATAAATATTGCCCCCAAGGCCTTGTGACCCCCAGGAGCAAGAGAATCTGCAAGTACAGGAAGTAATGGTATGTGACCTTGCTCCTTAATTTAAAACTATTGGTTTAGTAAAAACTCTGTCAGCCTATAGCTGGGCAGTAGAGAGGTAGGTGAGGTTTTGGTTCATGGGCTTGGCTTCTAAGGAATTGGCCACAAGAGGGAAGAGAAGGTGAAGAGAGGAGAAGACACTGTAGGGTAGGTGCATCATGAATAAATGACCATGAAGGCTGACCAGTAGGAGTTAAGAGCTGCTCAGATGGAACATTACAAATTATAACTTGGGGTTATTGATGGGGAAGTAGATTAGAATACCATAGAACATATATTTAATGCTGATTAAGGATTATTATAAATATAAAAATTATGTCTTTTTTCTGAATGATCAAAGCTGAAGTAGAAGATTTTAATTAAGATTAAATAATATTAAAACAAATTGGTGCCCAAAGTGGGACAAGAACTCACTTTTAACAAAAGTGATTTCAGACCCCTGGATAAAAAAAGCAAAATGAAATAAAACACGTGTTGTCCTTTTAAGGCCAGGGGGGTGGAGAGAATTGGTTCCTTACCAATGTTGTTTTTTTTGTTTTCCTCCAAGCTGTCCTGGGTTTGGAACAAGAGCTGATTGGTTGCTGTTTTGTTGCATGTGAACCCAGAGGTTCATAGAATGAGCTAAGACACAACTATGTCTTATATGACAAACCAAATGGCATGCCCTGTTGAAGAGCCCAAGTTGGTCAGCCTGGGGTCTCCCCAAATGCTGTTCTGTACCACTTCTGAGCTGGGGCAGACTGCAGCCTAGTTGTGCAGACCTAAAAGCCCCTGCTCTGCAATGAAGCAGTCAAAGTCCTGCTGTTTAAAGCTGCATGCTTCTCACAAACTATAGAGAATAATATGAATTAAGATGTCATTGCTACATTAAGCAATTAGTCTCCTTGAACATGGGCTTCCAGGAGGAAACTGATGACTGCTTGGCTTAGCACATGGCATGTACCCAAGGCAAAACTTCTAAGCAGATACAAGGTTACTTGGGGACATCCTTATACACCAAATGGAATGGAATTTAAATAAAGTTGAATTCAGAAGAGGATATTAAATTCATTTATATAAGGAGAAAGGGGAATGTAGAATATTTAGCTATAAAGACATTAATCTCCACAGAGAGGAGAAAGAAATGAGAATTGGCATAACTGTTTTCAAGGGTACATAGAAAATAAATAAATAAATGAATAAATCTAGCCCTTTGATCTCCACACTTGAGAGACCAGGGAAAGGACAGATAGGATCCTTATGAGTTCAAAGCCACTCTAATCTACATAAAATCTAAGTCAGCCCAGGCTATACAGATAAACCCTGTCTCAATAAATAATAATTGTTTTAAGTTATCAAAATGAAGATTGTTATAAGCTCAGTGGTAGTAATGGTATGGTACACCCTTGCTATGTCCACTCCAGTGCATTCTGCTGGGCAGGCCTAAAGCCTGAAAGCAGTCATGAGGCAAAGAGCTTCAAGGAAACTTTGCCTCCTGGAACCTTGGCATTCCCATAGCCCGTATACTCAAACCCTTTCCCCTTGTTAGTCTGGTGTATGGATCCATGGATTTTTGACATAGCTAAGCCTCCACCAGTGTTCCAATGGTTCCTAGAAAATCCTTGAAGACAACCCTGAGGTTGAAATTCAGTAAGAATGTTACCTATTCAGTAACATTCAAATTCACTTCTAGAAGAGACAGTGAAACTAATTAGGCATTACAAAGAACAGAGCTAGAAAAGCTCAGGGCTAGTCTGCATAGTGATTACTTAGGACAATAGCTGAGTCACACCCAAACACAGGAATACACAATGGCCTAGCAAATAGGTGGGCTTGGTGCAGGTTTCTTCACTAGGCCCAGAGGAATAGCATAATCAGGTATTTACTAAAGAACCCCTGGTGGTGGGTTTAACAATAGACTAGCATTGCATCAGAGCATTCACCTGGCTCCATTTTAAGTAGTAAATGAGGCCTGGTCCCTGTCATCTTTTTATGTATGCATTCTTTTTTCTTTTGTGTCAATGTAACTTGGAGGATGTGTTCACCTGGCTTCTCTTGTTTTTCTTCTGTATAAAAAACTCTAGTGTTCATTTGGACAATACATTCAGATCCAATTCTCACTGACTCCATGTCCACCTGCCAGAACCCCTGATTCCAATGGATTGAGAGGGGCTGACTGGGCCCGGTCCATGGCACACCCTCTTAAGAGAAGTCAAAATAGAACAAACCAAAATAGAAAAGGGGCTGCTAAATTGAATCAGTCTATATTTTTAATGACTTCAAACGGCTGGACCAAGTACATGCTATGTTAGGAGAAAGGCTCTAAGTTTGTGTTAACAGGAAAGAAAAAAAGACTTTGGACTCTTTCCAAATTAATAAGGATCAGATTTGATAGAGGGAGTACCCATGAAGATCTTGGCTCAGACAGGAAAAAAAATTAAAAGGATGCACTGGTAATGTATATTGCTAAACCCTCTATTGAAACTACTCTCAAACTGACTGGAACATATTTATTTCCACCAAGAACTACAAGGCCAATAAATATTGGCTACAGAATTCTAATGACTTACTAATATATACCATAATTTCTTATGGCACCTTCCCTGTCAGAGGAGAGGTGTCTGCCCAGGAGGGCTCTCACTGCCTGAGCTGGTTAGGGAGCCATCTTTGCTCCAGGTTGCCTAGGCTCCAGTCTTTACTGGTGAGAGTGTGGACCGCAGAAGCTACACAGCTTTGGGACAGCCAGAAGCAACCTAGCTTTTGGGACAGATTCTGTTTCAGCCTCCAAAAATTTGGGTACTTTCCTTGCCAGAGGAAATGTGGCCACCTGTGAGGGCTCTGTCTGCCAAAGCAGGTGAGAGAGTCATATTGTGTCCAGGGTCCATTGGTGGCTAATCTGTGCAGGTGAATGAATAAACTGTAGAGGCAACACATCTGGGACAGGCCCAGTTTTGGGCCTACATCTTCAGCCAGGAGGCAGATTTGAATGTTAGGCCTCTGTGTACCTTCCCTGCTCAAGGAGAGCTTGCCTACAGAGAGTAATCTGACCACTGAGATTCATGAGAGAGCTGGACTCCCAGGACTGCTGACAGAGGCTAACAGAATCACAGGAGGAACAAGCTCCAACCAGAGACAACTATAACAACTAACTCCAGAG
>NC_034606.1:10416229-10417323 GCF_900095145.1 Mus pahari | reverse complement strand
AAGGAGGGGCACTTCATACTCATCAAAGGTAAAATCTACCAAGAGGAACTCTCAATTCTGAATATCTGTTCTCCAAATACAAGAGCAATCACATTCATTAAAGAAACTTTAGTAAAACCCAAAGCACACATTGCACCTCAAACAATAATAATGGGAGATTTCAACACCCCACTCTTACCAATGGACATATCCTGGAAACAGAAACTAAACAGAAACACATGGACAGTAACGGAAGTTATTAAACAAATGGAGTTAATAGATATCTACTGAACATTTTATCTTCAAACAAAAGGATATACCTTCTTCTCAAGCCCCACATGGTACCTCATCCAAAATTGACCATATAATTGGTCACAAAACAGGCCTTCACAGATACAAAAATATTGAAATTATCCCATGCATTCTATCAGATCACCATAGACTAAGGCTAATCTTCAATAACAGCATAAACAATAGAAAGCCAATTCTCATGTGGAAACTGAACAACACTCTTCTCAATGATAACTTGGTCAAGGATGAAAGAAAGAAAGAAATTAAAGANNTTTTAGAGTTTAATGAAAATGAAGCCACAATATACCCAAACTTATGGGACACAATGAAGGCAGTCCTAAGAGGAAAAATCATAGCCCTGATAGCCTCTCAAAAAAAAAAAAAAAAAAAAAAAAAAAAAAAAAAACCTAGAGAGAACACATACGAGTAATCTGACAGAACACCTAGAAGTCCTAGAACTATAGGAAGCAAATTCACCCAAGAGGAGTAGAAGGCAGGAAATAATCAAACTTAGGGCTGAAAACAACCAAGTGGAAACAAAAGAACTATTCAAAGAATCAACCAAACCAGGAGCTGGTTCTTTGAGAAAATCAACAAGATAGATAAACCCCCTAGCCAGACTAACTAGAGGGCAAAGGGACAGTATTCTATTTAACAAAATCAGAAATGAAAAGGGAGACATAACAACAGATCCTGGGGAAATCCAAAACTTCATCAGATCCTACTACAAAATGCTATACTCAACAAAACTGGAAAACCTGAATGAAAAGGACAACTTCCTAGACAGATACCAGGTACCAAAGTTAAATCAGGATCAGATTAAC
>NC_034606.1:10403063-10416218 GCF_900095145.1 Mus pahari | reverse complement strand
CCATCCGGGGATCCATTCCATCATCAGCCACCAAACCCAGATACTATTAACTTTACTTGCATTGTAGTTAGCTAGGATCTGAGCCAGCAGTCACTCCTGCATATTGGTCCAGCTTAGGCCTCTGTGTACACGACTGTGTCAATGAAAGTACTCTGCAGACACTTTCTCAGAATGCTGCACGACTGAGTGCTCGGACTTATGTATGCTCACATTTTAGCTGCACTCGGACTCTCCTCTCCTAGCCTGGAACTTTATCTCAATGCCACAGGGACAAGGCAGCCTCTAAACTGCTAAGCACAGAAGAGTAACAAGACAGGAAAACAAATCCAAAATAAAATGGACACTTTCAAAATACTAGCCAGTGATGTCTATTCCATGTCATGGGTTCAATTTTATACAGTTCTTGGTGGCTAAAGAAATATTTGAAAAAAAATTGCCATAGCTGACAGTGGTGGCTCTTAATTTTAATCTCAGCACTGAGCATACAGGCAAGCATAGCCCTATGTGTTTGTGGCCAGCCCAGTCTACACAGTGAGTTCAAGGATAGCATGGACTGTACAGTGAGACCCTCTCTTTAATGAAAATAAGAATCATCAAGGCCTCGTGGCAGAGAGGAAAAGCTTGCTTGGGATGAACTCTTCAGAAAATAGCTACTCTGATGCGAAGCTGATGCATGGAGGTGAACAGAGAGGGCATAAAGAGGTCCCAGCTCTGCATGGTCAGTGCAGTGGCAAACTGCTGCTGTAGTTCTTACCTACCATGTTCATTTTAAGGGTGGGGTTTATCTTGTCAATCCCATACCTCTGATTAACAAAACCATCAAGTAGGATACAAAGTGGAATCACCTGTTCAAGACAGCCTCTTCTGGGGAAAAATCTTCTATTGAGCTAGGCTTGATGGTACAGGTTCATAATTCTACCAGTAGGGAAAGTAAACAGCCTCTATAAGACCAGCACGAGCTAAATCAAGACCTTGTCTCAAAAAACAAAACAAAAACAATGAATGTATCCTATAGGCTCAAAGAAGCTGACAATAGACCACTGAGGGATTCTTGAATGCATGTCACCTGTCTTCCATGTTAGGTCTAGTGTAACCCAATGGTACAGTGCTCATCTTAGATGATTTCTACAGGCAATAGTATTAAAACTTTTGTTTTCCTAATGTCTTAAGCAATTTAAGAACGATGTAGATGAACATGAGTCCCTGACAGAGAGCGTCTTGGAGAAGGGAGAGATTCTTCTTCAGTGCCTGTTAGATAACACCCCAGGAGGGTAACCAAGAGCAGACTTTGTTTGTTTATGTTTAAATACACATAACTTACTTATCTATGACACCACCACCACCACCACCACCATTTTACTAGTCATTTTAACTGAAGATTATGAATCACTAAAGCCTTTTCCACATTATTAATAATACTGAGAATTTTTCATAGATTTGTTAGCCTTTTCTAATACCCACTTCTGAAGTATCTACATCATTGATCTTTAACCAGATGACTATTAACACTAGTAGTTGTTTTGTTTCTTAATTGCTTGGGTAGTCAAGAACTCACCGGCCTTGACTCTAAGGATTCTCCTGCCTCTGCCTTGAGTCCTGGGATTATAGGTTTGAGCCACCATGGCTGCAATCTGATTGTGTGAGACAGAGTCTCCTAGCTCCTGGTAACCTTGTTATGTGTGTTTATTTGAATTCCTGTGTATTATGTGGGTTCCAGAGGTCAAAGTCAAGACATCAAACTTGGCAACAACACCTTTAAGACATACTGTGCTGGTCCTATAATGTCTTTTGTTTATTTTGAGACAGGGTCCCACTATAAGTGTTTTTGGAGTTCTGTAGACTTCTTTGACCAAGTCCACTCAGTCAGTCAACAATTTCTCCAGTGCAGGAGAGAAGATTAAAAAGAAAAATGACAATTAGACATTGAAGCACGACCCCAGTCAATTGTGATACTGAAGGCAAATTTATTTTTCCCAATCTGCTTTTATACCATTTTAATTACATGTAAGTATTATGGGCGAGTAGCATAATAAGACATCAGTAGAGGAGGTAAGGTAGAGCATCAGAATGCACTTGATTCAAAGAAATGAATGAAATGAAGAGGAGCAGAGGATTATGACTGATGAAATACTGAATCCAGTACAGTAAACTCATGTGTAGATTTTAAAAAGTGCACAGTTAGTGACATATCTGAAAATGGAAGAAGTGCTATAGATAATGGCTTGAAATAACTTCAGTATGTGGAGCTGAGGAAGGCAAAGTGAGAAACGCCATCAGGATAAGGTTGATAATTTGACTAAGCAAGCAGAATATTCAGGTATAACTGTGCTCCCCAAATTAAGCAATGAATAAAATATTAAAAGTTGCAATAAAAAAATATGTAAGAAGTCTATCATACAAACAATTATAATGTTACAAAAACAAAATCTAAAAACAAAAATGGATTTCAGCACTGGGTACAGAATGGTTCTTGTAAAGACGAATTCTGAACATCAAGGAATAACATGAAGTTATTTAAGTCATATATTCATATCCAAGCATAAAAAAATGCCTGTGGGACAGGAAATTAATCAAGCATCAGAATTTTGTGCCTAAGCACACTCAGTAATGATAGATAACAGTGTTCTCTGAACCTAAGTTTTCAACACAAAACTCGTAACCTTCAGATGTTGTTTTAGCTAGAAGCATTCCTAAAAATCAAAGGTTTTATTGAAAAATACTTATAAGTCCTTGGAAAGCTACTTCACTGCAAACTCTCCAAAAAAATTAAGAAATGAACTAAAATATTTAAGAACATTTTACAAGCTGGAGCAGTTACAAAGATGACTATGTGTGAAAACTGTGGGGAGCTGAGTTGAGTTACATGTGACAGGTGTTAGGAAAAGGTCACCTTGAACATGCAACACGTTTGTGTGTGTGTGTGACAATATTTCTTCTTTCATCTGCTTCGTTATAGGAGTCTCATGACAGTTTCAAATAAATACATCACACCAATGAAAAGATAGCATGTGCCAAGCTCATGAGGGGATGGACCTAAGGAAAAGAGATTTAAGTGCTTAGGAAAGTACAAGAATAGTTAAAGCAGGAATGAACGAGTGAACATAAGTTAAAAATATATAAAGTTGTAGGGTAAGTTAATATGAATGAGTTCTCAAATGCTGATATATATGATTGCATAAATAAATAAATAACAAATAGCAGTAAGTTTAGCTGAATCTATACAAGTAGTTTGGTGGTTCACGTGAGCAAAATTTGGCTGAAAGGACCTGAACAAACTCAGATTGGCTCCTTAAGTAGTCCTATGCACACAGTGAACCTGTCTCAGATGGCAGAGTGTGGATGTCAGGTGCCACATCATTGACCTTGTTGGTGTGGTTGTTTGTAATAGAATCTTGTTAAGCAACTCATTATGGAGGCCAGGCTAGTCTCAAACTTGCAGCAATTTTGGCGTTTATGCCTCCCCAGTGCTGGAATTATAGGTGTGCACTACCACCCCTGGCTGTCATTGACCTTTGACAAAAGGCAATATTTATATAATTCATTCCTGCAGATTTTCATTCAGTATGTTAATTGAGCATATGAAACTTCACAGACCCTAGATGAATAATCATTTACTCACAACTATTATAAGTGATAAGGCTATTGTAGCTCTAAAGAATCAAGTACATTATCTGCTGTCCTCACTGTTGTGGCCAAATGTATGACAAGAAATAACTTAAGGGTGGGAGGTTTAATTTGGCTCATGATTGAGATGAAACAGTGCACCAAAGTTGGGGAAGCATGAGTCTATGGTGCCTCACCTCACTCACATCTTATCAGGTTGAGAAGAAAAGAGCTTGGCCTTGGAACTAGATGACAAGACATAAGGCCTGTGCCTCAGTTACTAACTTTCTCTAGGAAGTCTAACACATAAAGATTGGACCAGCTTCCAAAACAAAAAAGTATTCAAATACATAAACTTCTAGAGTCATTTCATACTCGAGTCCTAACACCATGCACCAAGGGATAAATTCAAACAAAACATTGAGTTGCAAGTTATAAAACTAGGTCTCAGAAAGTTAAACTAACAGATCCACTGCATCTCACTAATGCTGCTTTAATATGGGACTCATCCTTTGTACTATTTAAAAGTGAAGAGAGGTATTTTCATAGGAGTTAGCAAGTCTTGTCATTCGTGCATTCATTTATTCATTCATTTCACTGACCTACTCATTCTCTGTGATTGACCTCCCAGGCACTGTTTTGTAGTAATGTGCAGTAATGTGGGTGACAGTCAAGTTGCAGCCATGCAATGTTTAGTGTTCCCTTTCTTTTCTGATTCATGAGCTTTCTTTTTTCTTTTTGCAGTTTGTGGAAATGTTTTAATTAGAGAATTTGTAGATACGGTGGTTAATCTGTTACCCACAATTCCTTACCAGTGAGGCTTCATGCTGGGATACCCTCCTCCCCATCATCTTAACACAAGATGGTCACAGACCACATTATCATGTTATAAGATTCACATCTCTGGTAATCCAAGGACTGTGGTACACTTCATAGATGGGGTCACTACAGTTTAACTTTAAAATATATTGAATTCCCGTACATTAACCATATACATGTGTACCTATTACTAAATGTAGTCAGTTGTTACAAAATAAGACACACACACACACACACACACACACACACACACCACACCAGCCTGAACTCCCCAGGTACGGCCTTCTACCATTAGTTGCAACTGTCCATCCAAACTCAGCTCTGACTATACTCATGGATAAAGGTACCCACGCAGCACTAGCAACCCAGTCCATACAGATGCCACCAGTTGAGTGAGCACAAGTTCCTCCAATTCCAGAGTGTAGACTCCTGGGTCCCTGAACTTGAGCCACCGGTGCCTGATTCCCATGTCAGGGGTCTTGCAGGGGCCCCAGGAACAAGTCTGGTGGAGACTGATCACTGTCTATGTCTACTGCACCTCCCTGTAAGCCCAAGATCATAGACCCAGCCCAGCTCAGGCGGGATACTGCCAAGAGCAGCTTCACTCAGAACAACTCCAGCAAGTACAGTATGTGGACGGTAGTGCCTGAGGTCATCCTGTGCTGAAGCCACACCTGGCTGGTCTCCTGGGCCGTAGGGTAAGGTTGAATGCAGGCCAGGAGGTGCAAGAGTGATGTGCTCAGGTGTTCTAGAGGAAGGACAGGCTGTTCACCTGGGCCGGTGGCAGGGTTGCCTCTTCCAGGGCCAAGGGTAGGGCATCAAAAGGCTTGAACCTAGCATTCAGGCCACAGTGGGGTGCACTGTACAGCTAAGAGGCACGGAGATCAATGCAGGCCAGTTTGTCCTTGGCTCTCACCTGGCCTCAGCCTTGGTCTGGATCAGCCAGTCTTTCACCTTGCTGAGTTTACAAAGGCTAGATGCATATTCCAACTTCCTGAGAATCTCAATTATGCCTGGAACCTTAAGGCCCAAAGACCCAGGTGGGAAGAATAGAGCTCATCTCTGTACACAGTCCTATTTACAAAGAACCAGATGAAGATGGAGCTTCATGGGGCCTGGGCATATCCCTAGTAGAAGCTGTGAGATCTCCTAGGTGCTGTTCCTGGGTTCCTGGCCAGGGATGCAGCCATGTGAGGAGGGCCAGATGTACTGAGGTACCGCCTCTCATCTTAATGATGATAATGCAACAAAAACCTTTATATAAACAGTTTATTTACTTTAAACAGCAAGAGAGAGGAAACACCATATAAACACAAAGGAAGTGGTGTAGAATGTAGATGCTGGCCACCTTTGGATCTGAGGCTCATAAGCAACAGCCCCGGTTTATGAGAAGGACAAGGGTAAGGAAGGAGGGACAATATAGTTCTGTCATACAGCCAGCTAGGGACCAGAGCTCTGAATAGTGGAAGCATGCCTGCATCTGAGGGTGATGTGAAGAAACTAGATCCTGGGGGCCTACCAAGTACAAAAGTTTATCGTTTTTTAACAGTTAAAATACTGACATCAGTATTAAAATAAAATCAAGTTTTAGTCAATAATCAAAAATCGAAAGGACTGAATATGCCAGTAGCGGAAATGGAAACTGGCGCCTGCTCAACCTTCCAGGCAACAAGTTCTTGCCAAGCCAATCCCTTCCTCCACATGGAACCGCTGCTTATAAGGGGGCAAACTTCTTCATTTGTGCTCGAATCCGTTTCTCATATTTGTTTCTCTGTTTTGGCAATAAATTGTGTAGGCCTCTGTTTGAGCTGGGTCTTGAATATCTAGCTCATTTAGAAGTTCTTGTATTCCTAATAAGATCTCTTTGGTCGTGATAGCTGGCCTCCAGTCCTTGCCTTTTTCCAGGATGGTCAGGCACACTGTGACAGAAGGAGACACATTTGGATGAAGCAGTGGTGGCTCAAATTTACATTTTGGTGGTAAGGACAGATAGTCATCTTTGAAAAGCATCTGTAGCATGAACAAGCCTCCATCCCATGGACTCCCCTTCTTTCCAGAATAGCGCACTCCCAGTTCATCAGGTTTATCGTGCCATCAGGGTTCTTCGTTGGGACAGTCATAAAGCCAAAAGTGTGCTCCTTCCTCCAAGCTCTCCTTTCCAGCGCAAGTCAGCTGAGGGCAATCCTAGATATATCCAAAGTCCCTGGGGGACCGCGACCAGACCCTCGTGGTGGCAGAGGAGAATGAGTTTTCCTAGGAATATCCGGTAAGACATGGTTCTCTGCCTTCCTTTGTCTTTGTAAAATAGCTCTGCTTTAGCACATTTATTCGTTGTGACTAATTTTGAAATAATTTTGACACATGCTTTAAAACCCTTTTTATTTTATTAAAATGTAATTACATTATATTCTACTCCATCTCCTCCCTCCTACTCTCATTGTACTTCTGCTTCCTCTCAAATTTATAGGGTCTCATTTTTAACTATGACTGTTACCTTTAAATGTAAATGAATAACTGTATAAATTCAACCAGTTAAGACTGCTAATTGTTGCTGACCACTTGGTATTATTTATAAAATCAGGTGGTTTTTCTCTGGAGAGGATTAATTTGCCCATTCTCCCTGTTTGTTGCTTATATCTTTTCATCGGGAATGGTGTCCTTTGAGATCTCTCTCATCTAGGTTAGGGTGTCAATTGTTGGAGTTGTTCAAATCTTCTTTTAGCAGACATTGTGTTAAAAGGTTATAGATGTAGCTTCACTGTCACTGCTCGAAGACACAAACTGAATGTATGTTGCAGATCCAGGATTCAACTTCATGTCATCCAGTACAAGTCCAGTGCCATTTCAACTGTGCTGCAAGTTGTGCATATAAAACTCTGGAGTGAGCTGTACAATGTATGGTGCTATCTAAGAGATAATGATCCTGGGCCCTTCTGAAAATACATGTTCTCTCTTTTTACTTATCAAAGAATTTAAAATATTCTGGCTCCCGTACAATAGTTAAATCTTCAAAAGAAAATTTTATTAAGGTTAGCATGCTACATGGAAAAATATGAGGTATTGTTTCCCAAAGAGGGTCATTTCTTTCAGAACTCTAAGAATCATTTTCTCACTCTTGTAACTGCTCATGCACCAAGGGGTTTTCGAAAACATACTAATACACTTATTATCTGAAGCAAGTTTTTATAACTGTTTGAACAACGTTGGAGTGATTGTTATATGACTCAGCTCACTGTAGAGTTCTTAGAGAATTCAGAAACCCACAGATGCCTGTTGGGATTTTCGTATCAGGAACTAAAACTTTTAAAAGTTCAAAGTTACTTTGCCTTGAGGCATTTTTTTTAATCTCCTTTAGATCATTTTAGGACCTTGAAGATACTTCTGAAAGGAATCATGAGTTAGCCCATACAGATAGCAATTAGCTAAGAATGTAGAGATGAAAGGTTCATGGGCTGTGGCACGGAGTTGAAACCTGTGCACAAGAGGGCTGATGAAAGAAGTAGAGACACTTTATGCCAAAGTTGCTCACTGGACCCTACGCATACATTTGTGGGTCCGTCAATGTAGTATGAGGCTACTAATTTGGCACCATCCCTTAAGTGCTTTAATGGCTTTCTTTTCTCTAACAGCCTTTGGAGATCATGGGCAGGTACATGATAGTTTTGCATTGAAGAGTCTGCTTCTGCTGTCAGTCATGTGAAGCCGTTGGAACTGATTGGAAGACAGATTCATGACTTGATTTACACAGAGTTAAACACAGCCGAGATGCCAGCCGAGAAACAAGAGTGCCGAAGGATTTGTTACCTGAAGCAGGTGAAAACGATCTAGGTATTACACAGCAACTTCCCAAGCAAGGGAAGGATGACGTTATGACCACAGACTCTACACATAGTCTTGAAGAAAAGTGTGTTGAAGGCAGGCAACTTTCTCAGCATGCCTAGTTTAAGGCCAAACTTAAGGAGAAAAACATATTGGTCATATTTTCAGGCATTATTAGGTCAAGTTATTAAAATACGTGTTTGAAACGTTGACATGGCCGAGAGGAACACTTTTGGGCATGCTTAGCTGGTGACATTCATATAGAAGATATTGATGCTTCTGGGTATGCTGAGTGACTTTAGACATTGTAGGTTAGGAAAAGGAAAGGACACTTTCAACATGACAGTGAAGAGTTTTTCTCAAAAGGTACCTGTCTCATTTAGTACTTCAGTTCCCTGAGATACTCTCTTACCTTTGATTTCAAAATTTAGCTTCATGTGTTAACTTTTATCCTGATTTCTTCTCTACTTGATTCATTGGGTTTCTCGCTACTATATCTTTCCAAGTATTCTAAAGTTCCTATGATTTACAGGAAAGTGTTTTTTTTTTTTTTCTTGATTATGTCACATACAATATCAGGTAAGATATATGTGAGGTTTTCCATGGAATGGATCAAAATTCTGATGCCGGCTTAGTGTCCTACAATGTGTCTCATTCTGACAATATCTACCTGGGGATATTGGCATAACACCAGATTGAGTGTTCAGTCCCAGAGGACTGTCTCGACTTCAGAAACCGATGAGAATTTCAGGTTATTCCCTTTACTTCCAGCCCAGTGCACATCATTAAGAAGCTGGTCATTTCCTAGAATTGGATCAGAGCATTCAACAAGTTTGTTGTTGATTTTACTGTTATCAGTTTTTAATCTAAGAATTAGTGATGATCTGGAACAGTCAGATGCAAGAAATATACAGAGCATAGTTTTGGTCCCCTACGTAAAGACTTCCAGGTTCTCCTAGGCACTCTACGTTCTTCAAACCTCTATTTGTCATCCCACTGTCAAAGCTCTATCCTCTTGGATTTGCGGGGGGGGACTTTACCTGTAGTCACACTGATTAAATTATAGGCAATTAGCCATTCCCTCTGCTCTCAAGGTGGAACAGAGTATGAACGAGATAAAGAAATACAAGCTCTAATCCTCTAGCTACAGAGTTCAATCTCCTGGCGTATAATCCCTTCTTGAGACAAAATAGGAAAACTCTCCACTACTAGTCACCTCTAGTATACAGAAAGACTCAATTTCGGAGAGTCCAAGGGTTTAGCAGCCTTGTCCATCCTTATTAATAATTCATCTAACTTTAAATGTACATTAGCTAGCTATGAAACCACTTCTATTTTGATGGGAAATGAATATGAATCTTTTTCCGTCAAATGATCCTCCCATGGAAATTATTTTCCTTGGGCTAGCATTTGAATGTTGCACAGGTAGAAAGAGAAGCTAAGTAGCAAAGAGAGAGCACATTAGAATCAAAGCGCGCATCAGATGCCACAACCTTACACATCAGTCATTTCCTATCCATATGTAACTCTCCGGGCAGCTTAATATATGTGCAATCAAGTATGAGATACTGATTATAGTGGTCATAAATAAAGTTTAATGGGAAGATAGACACTTGTCTGTGCATTATCTATGGTTACCTCTGCCCTTTAAAGAACTGAATGGCTGCAGTATGGGTTATGGCAACTCTCGGGCCTAAATTTTGGGTCTCTGGCCCTTTTTAGAAAAATTTTGCTGAAACTGCGGTTCCCCGTTGCTCAGTCTGCTGGGGAGTATGTGAAGAATTGAGTTGTTTGCCCCTCCAACTGTAATATAACTGACCTGGAGGATGGCTTGTTCTGACATAGCATGTTTTAAGTGACATCAAATAGCACATTGCACTAAGCATGTCTTTTGATCATTTTGCTCCCCAAATGTGACTGTTATTGCTTCAAATTTCTCTTGTTTTATTCCGTTTATTTGAAGTCTGACCTCTTCTTCCAAGATAGTCATACAATGCAGACAGAAATTACTTGATGGATCTGAAGTGAGATTACATTGACTCCAAAACCCGCCCCCCCCCACCCCCCACCCCGCCTCAGAATTTTCGGGCCAGCCAGCTCTTGCTAATGATGCTTTAATCCCTATATAATGATTTCACGTGCAAAATAAGAGAAATGCTAAGTTCTTCCAGGATGTAGGTGTGCCAAGCATTAGGCACCTTCTTTTATTCCTTGGCTGAATACCTTGGTTGGCATTTTCTAAATCTCTGGATAAAAGCTTTCTAAATAAAGGCTTCCAAGTAGGTTGTGTTCACAGGTTCCCCCTCATTTGCAGACTTCTCCCCCTTAGGAAGTTGCTCTCAGAGTAACCCTGGAGGGTGGTGGAGGGCTCTGGAGGTAGGAGAGCTAGAATAAGCCTCAGAGAAAATTATAATTCTGTGCAAAAATAAACTAAGCGGTTGGAGCTTATTGACATATGAATTGATTTTTTAATTACAAAATAGATAAAGCTCTTGAGAAGAATGCTTTTTTAGTTTCAGTATTGTATGCGCCAAGAAAAGCTAAAATCCGCCAAAGCACGGGCAAATGTGCCAGGTAACTTTACAAGGCTATAAAAATAAGAAATCTGTATATTTTTGCCTTTCTCTTATATCTACAAGCATACCAGCAGGATAAGATATGGTAATTGAAGATTTGTGTTTGACAAACCTTCCAGAATCCTGCATTTATTTTTCATGGGTGCTACTTTTCCTGATCAATAAAATTGTTTTCCATTTTTCATTTAATTTTTGATAAGGCCTTTTGTTGTTATGGGACAGCATTTTCCATGGATTCTTTTAGATCAAAGAAGCAGATTACTCAAAGAATAAAACTAAACAAATTCCATGACAATACTGCCAGGAAACGCTTTGGAGGGGAAAAAAAAAACATAAATTATGTTCCACTTTACAACCAACTGTTCAATTTATTCATGTACAGTAAACAACATAAAGTCATTTTCATTCTTTTCAACTGAGAATACCAACCCCTGAATTAATGGAGACTTAACGCACGAAAACAGATATGGATGATTTAACACTTGCTGCTGGAAGTGTGCTCATTATGTTCTTGCCGATCCCTTTCAAGGCTGTTGCTATGCATGAAACCATCGACTACATAAAGCAACAAGGAGGGAGGAAAGGCCGACTGTGCTGCTAGCAGACATAGTCTGCAAATTGTTTTCAGTTACAGCATCTCTATTGATTTATAGCTGTGCTGATTGAAATGTCACACTGGGTCATTCATAATAATAGTGTCTCATGCTTGTGCTGATGTGCTCTGGCTCCCAGACTACTTCTATTTAATTCTATGGCACTGTTTTCTTTTTCTGGTTGAAAACCCAGGTTCTCAGAGAGGCAGGCTTTCATAGGTGGACGGTAACAAAGCAAGGATGAGCAATTTCTACTGCGTGTGCTAACTTAGGAAGACAGGTAACTTGGGTGACACTACAGGATGAGGAGTAAGAATAAATTTATAAGAATAAGCAACAGAGTCAGACAGCTACAAAGAGTACAGTTTCTTTCCTTAATGCTTGCGTTTTGAAATCTAAAGCAGCTACAGTGGTACAGTGGTTTCTCACATAAAAGGAGAATAGAAAAGCCAGAGCTAATGTGGTTACACTTAGTTTGGCACAGGGCATACTGCACTGTGAATAGATTTATTTCTTCAAATCAGTGTTCCAAGCAGAGTGTGCATATATAGATCATAAACTTCTAGAAGAGCAAAAAAGTTTACAATGAAAAGTACTCTCACTGGGCAGTGGTGGTGCACACCTTTAATCCCAGCACTTGGGAGGCAGAGGCAGGTGAATTTCTGAGTTCAAGGCCAGCCTGGTCTACAAAATGAGTTCCAGGACAGCCAGGGCTATACAGAGAAACCCTGTCTCGGAAAAAAAAAAAAAAAAAAAAAAAAGTCTCAGAAAAGCCCAGGATAGACTTTGTACTCTGGTGTATTCTTTTCTTTTTTTCAATTTTTTATTAGATATTTTCTTCATTTACATTTCAAATGCTATCCCAAGAGCATTTGATAACTTAGGAAGCTTAGAAAGAAAAAATACAAAATATATGGTTCAAAGAATAAAGGGACACCAGGTAGTAGAATGGAGCTAAATCCTGTTATAGGAAATAAACAGATTAAGGGAGTGGTGACCTTGAAGCAATGTCCCACCCTGCTAAACTTATTGTTTCTGCTTTTGCAGTTAAATAAGGGACTTGGTTATTGGGTTTTTTTTGGACTTTTAATTTGAAAGGGATTATAATCCAGCAATGGAGAGCAAAATTATGATCCGGATCTTGAGTCTGGAAGACACAAGCTTTTGATCAGATCATGAGAAATAGTGGCCACAAAAATCTTAGGCCCAGGCATGGTGGTATACAACTTTAATCCTAGGAGACAGAAGCAAGGCCAACCTGATACAGAGCAAGTCCCAAGTAGAGAGACGCTTAGGTCCAGGCACGGTGGTACACACCTTAAATCCCAGCGTGCAGGAGACAGGGGCATGCAGAGATCTGTGTTCAAGGTCAGTTTACAAAGCAAGTTCCAGCACAGTCAAGCTAGGAAATATAAAAGATTTGGAAAACAGAAAGCTAGTGATAATAGGGACCAAATTTCAGCTCCTGTAAACAGCAGAACTTAGCAAATTCAACCATATGGCTTGGGCTTTAGAGTTAAGAATGGAAGGGACTGGGACAATTGACGCTGGATAGCTGGAGCTAAGAAATTAGTAATGATTAAGAAGATGCCCAGATGTCCCTCAATAGAGGAATGGATAAAGAAAATGTAGTACATTTACATAATGGATTAAGAAGATGCCCAGATGTTCCTCAATAGAGGAATGGATACAGAAAATGTGGTACATGTACACAATGGAGTACTACTCAGCTATTAAAAACAACG
>NC_034606.1:10399529-10402373 GCF_900095145.1 Mus pahari | reverse complement strand
TAAATAAAGAAAATATCTAATAAAAAAATGAAAAACAAAAAAGAAGATGCCACTAAGGTGAAATCTTCTGGGAAGTATTTTCTAAGAGCACAAAGAAACTGTGTTCCAGAGATAACCAAGGATGTATCTCATGCTTCAACTGTGTAAGAATCATGTAGGTGGTACTAGTTTTGAAGGCATGAAGGTGTCATGGACAGCAGCTGCGGCTTGATACTGTGAAGGCCACTGGTGAAAGTGCAGCTTCAGTTGCAGTTTACAGCCTAGGACTAAAGGGGTCATGAAAAGAAGTTCAGGCTTGGCACAATAAAGGGAGCCTATGAGAGCCTATTGGTAAAGCCTAATTACAGTGAGAAACCCCAACATGTTAGAGATGCAAGTACCATGGGATGACCACCAGAAACAGCAGTAGCAGTAGAGTAGACTCAACTAGAACTTGAAGTGCCAGAGAGGACAGAGCTAGAGATGTGACCCAAGCTATTTGGAGGAGCCCAGAAGATCATGTTTGAATTCCAGACATTAGAATAAGAAGCTGTAATGTTGAAGTTGCCTTAGAGATCCCAAGATAGTCAAGATGCCGGAACCATGGAATACCTGCTGAGGAAAGTTGCTATCAGGGAGTGGAACCAGCCAAAGAGAATTGTGCTGTAGTCAACATAGCAGAAAGGACTCAACATCAGACATAGAGATTCAGATTTTGGAGTTTGTCCAACGGGTATTTGGTCTTGCTTTGGCCTAGTATTTCCTTACTATGTCATTTGGAATGGTATTGAATATCATGTGATGTTGGAAGTATATGATCTGCTTTTTTTGATTTTGATTTTGTAAGTGATTACAGTTAAGTAATTGGATGAATCTCAGAAGAGACTTTGAATTTGGACTTGTAACATTGTTGAGACTGTTATAGACCATAGGACTTTGAAAGCTGGACTAAATGTATTTTGCCTTATGCTATGACTAGGTATGGTTCCCCATAGACTCACATGTTTGAATAAATCTATTGGGGCCAGCCTGGTGATTTGGATATGCTTGGCTCAGAAAGTGGCACTATTAGGGGTTGTGATATTGTGAGAGTAGGTGTGGCCTTGTTTAAAGAAGTGTGTCATTGTGGGAATAGGCTTTGAGACCCTCCTCCTAGCTGACTGAAAGACAATCTTCTCCTAGAAGCCTTCAGATTAAGATGAAGAACACTCAGTTCCTCCATTTCCATTCCTACCTGAACGTTGCCATGTTCCCACCTTGATGACAATGGACTGGATCTCTGAACCTGTAAGCCAACCCCAATTAATTATTGTCCCTTGTAAGAGTTCCCTTGGTCATGGAGTCTGCTCACAACAGTAAAACCTTATCTAAGACATTCACACTTAAAATAACAACGTGACCTAACCCAGTAGGACAGTCATCACAAATTTTCAATCATCAACCTACATCCTTATGGTTCCATGTCTTCCCACACATCACCTACTTTGCCTTCGTAGCTTTTAGTACCCTACCATGAGTCCCAGTGATTAATTAAATATTCCAGTTGGCTGCATGTAACTGAATACTAATTAAAGAGATATAATGAAGTTTAGAATTATTTTGAATGTGTCCAGAATTAGCAGTGTGCTCACTTGGGACAGAAACAACCAGTTACTCTCTCCTGTTTCTGCCACATTCTCCTTCACTCTAACATTCATTATTTCTAGCTGAACACATGGCTATCTTAACACTTACGTATGATGCATGACTAATTTCTGGCTGACGGACATAAATAGAAGTCCCCTATGTAATCTGTGGCAAGTTGTTTTTTTTTTCTTTCTTTAAGGGAAATATCATGTCTTTTCTAGTTCTTCCTTCTTAGTCATAAATTAAATGTGGATGAGATGGTTTTATTATATTACTTACTAAGTTTTTTATTCCAAAGTCATATATAGCAGAAAAAGGATGAAACTTATCAAGGAATAGAGAGACCATCTTCAGGTGGATTTATTTTTGAAAGGAAAATAAACATCTATCTTGTTTTACCATCTATCTTGTTTTATTTTATAAACATCTATCTTGTTTTATTTTTCTCATAGCTGAAATTATGTATAAATATTCAAAGGTATACAGCTGTTACAACAACGACACAAACTGATTCTGTCTTTCTGCCCCCCTGCCCTTACTGAATAGGTCCTAAACATATGGGTACCTCATTACTGCAGAACAACTACTGAACATTTATTTTAGAGTTTAGAAAAAAAAAGAAGAAAATGAAGAAATAGGTGATTCCTGAATGAAAAAATGAAAAAGAAATTTCTAGAATTCACAGGAGATATCTTGATGTCTTAGGCACATTTTGATACATAATTTTAACAGCTGGACATCCCAACACTTCATGTAGGGTAAATATCATGTAATAAGAGATAAAAAAGGAAACAAAGAAAAGGAAGCTATTAGAATGGTAGCAACAGTACTCAGAAAGAATGTCTTCTAAATAGCTCAGACACCTAAAAATGGATCCAGTCAAACCTCTTAAGTATAAATGAACAAAGAGCATCACTTTGTAAAAATTTACTATGTTCAGTAAAGTGAGGAGGGGAGGCTGAATTCTTTAAAAGTCTCATAGACCATTGTTAAAACAGGGGTAATCTCACAAAGGAGCTAAAACCATCCAGTGGAAAAAAGACAGCATTTTCAACAAATGGTGCTGGCACAACTGGCAGTTATCATGTAGAAGAATACGAATTTATCCATTCTTATCTCCTTGTACAAAGCTCAAGTCTAAGTGAATCAAAGAACTCCACATAAAACCAGAGACACTGAAATTGATAGAGGAGAAAGTGGGGAAAAGCCTCGAAGAAATGGGCACAGGAAAAAATTCCT
>NC_034606.1:10393576-10397738 GCF_900095145.1 Mus pahari | reverse complement strand
GGCGGATTTCTGAGTTCAAGGCCAGCCTGGTCTACAAAGTGAGTTCCAGGACAGCCAGGGCTATACAGAGAAACCCTGTCTCGAAAAAACCAAAAAAAAAAATTCTGACTCATGGTTTATAGGTATAATCTATTATGGTAGGAAAAATATGACTACAAGTCATGGCAATAAGTCTCAACTTGATCAGTCACTGGTTGGCCATTTCATCAATTTCTACTCAGTCTTTACCCCCTAAACCTTTATCAGGGAGTACAAAATGTGGGTCGAATTTCTAATGACCAAGAAACACTTCATGAAGTGTTCAATATCCATAGTCATCAGCAACAATTCATGCTGGCAGAGATGTGGAACAAGGGAAACACACCTCCTTTGCTGGTAGAAGTGTAAACTTTTACAGCCCTTGGAAATAAATTTGGGTCGAATTGGGGCTTGGATGGTGTCTCAATTCCTCCATTAGAAGGAAGTCTTTCCTGGTTACAGGAAATGACCAAATCAAGCTCCATATGCCACACTTCTAGAAGTCTTAGCTAGGGTCAAACTCAGTTTCTTGGGAATTTCCATTGTCCTAGCTTTCTAGCTTGTCCCAACAATGCACCTACACCCTCCCCAGCAACTCCAATTCTCTCTCCCTGATGTCTCCCACCTCAGAACTCACCTCTGAACTCTCCTGACCAGAGCCCCCCTGTTCCATCTCCACACCTCCCCTATAAACCACTGCCCCATGTTTATTTTATTTTCCCTTCTCAGAGAGATTAGAGCTTCCCCCCTTGAGTCCTCCTTGCTACTTAGCCTCCTTGGATCTATTTACCCTTTATTTATGGCTAATATCCACTTCTAAGTGAATACACACAATGTTTGTCTTCCTGGGTCTAGGTTACCTCCTTCAGGATAACCTTTGCTAGCTCTATCCATTTGCCTGTAAATTTCATGATGTCATTGTTTTTTTAATAGCAGAGTAATACTCCATTATGTAAGTGTACCACATTTTCTTTAACCATTTTTAGGTTGAGGGACATCTAAGTTGTTTCCAGTTCCTGGCTATTATGAATAAAGCTGATATGAACTATGAATGTGTCCTTGTGGTATGGTGGAGAATCTTTGGGGTATATGCCCAGGAGTGTATAGCTGAGTCTTGAGGTAGATTTACTTCCAATTTCTTTGAGAAGTCACCAAATTTATTTCCAAGGGCTGTAAAAGTTTACACTTCTACCAGCAAAGGAGGTGTGTTTCCCTTGTTCCATATCTCTGCCAGCATGAATTGTTGCTTTAGTTTTTGAAATTAGCCATTCTGACAGGTGTAAAATAGAATCTCTAGAGTTGCTTCGATATTCATTTCCCTGATGACTATGGATATTGAACACTTCATGAAGTGTTTCTTGGTCATTAGAAATTCCTTTATCGAGAATTCTGTTCATATCCCCATATTCTGTTGGTGCTACTTGGTTTGTTGATGCCTAGTTTCTTGAGTTATTTTTATTTTTTGGATATCAGCTGTCAGATATAGGGCTGATGAATATCTTTTCCCATTATATAAGCTGCTGTTGGGTCCTTTGAGAGTACCCAAGGCTCTTTTTTGTTTGTTTGTTTGTTTGTTTGTAAGACTTATATTATTACTTTTATTTTTTTTACAGTCTAGTCATTGTCCACCTCCTCATCCACCTTCCCACTGTCTCCCTTTCCTCCTCCCCCTGTCTCCAAGAGGATGGACCCTCTGTCAGGCCTCCCCACTCTCTGGGTTAGGTGCCTCTTCTGCCACTGAGGGCAGACTAGACAGTCCTCTGTTGTATATGTGTTAGGGGCCTTGGATCCACTTGCATGTGCTGCTTGGTTGGTGGCTCAGTGTCTGAGAGATCTCAGGAGTCTGGGTTAGTTGCGACTTGGGGTCTTCCTGTGGGATTGCCTCCTCCTCAACTCCTTCCACGCTTTTCCTTATTGAACCACAGGAGTCCCTGACTTCAGTCCAATGGTTGGATATAAGTATCTTCATCTGTCTTAGACAGTTGCTTGTTGTGCCTCTCAGAGGACATCCATGCTACCATAGTACCAGTACCAGTGGCAGACCTTGGAGCCTCCCCTTGAGATGGATCCCAATTTGGGCCAGTCACTGGACCTCCTTTTCCTCAGTCTCTTCTCCATTTTTGTCCCTGCAGTTCCTTTAGAAAGGAACAATTCTGGGTCAGAATGTTTGACTGTGGGATGGCAACCTCATCCTTCCACTTGATGACCCATCTCTCTACTGAAGGTGGACTCTACGAGTTCACTCTCTTCACTGTTGAGCATTTCATCCAAGGTCCCTCCCTTTGAGTCCTGAGATCTCTCACCCCCCACCCCAGGTCTCTGGCACTTTCTAGAGGATCCCCCACCTCCCATCCCTCTGAGGTTGCATATTTCCTTTCAATCTGCTGGCCCTCAAGGCTTCTCTCCTGTCCCCGTCCACCTGGCCCCATACCTGATTATGTTCCCCATTTCTTCTCCCACTGCCCTCTCCAACCTAGTTCCCTCCCTCCCTCTGCTTCCTATGATTGTTTCCTTCTCGCTCCCAAGTGGGATTGAAGCATCCTCACTTGGGCTCCTCTGCTTGTTAATCTTCTTGAGTTCTGTGCATTGTATCATAGGTATTATGTACTTCTTTTGGCTAATATCCACTGATTAGTGAGTACATACCATGCATGCCCTTTTATGTCTGAGTTGCCTCACTCAGGATGATAATTTCTAGTTCTAGTTCCTTAGGTGGTATAGGCCTATTGAGGTTGTTTATTGAATCTTGATTCAACTTTCATAAGTAGTATCTATCAAGAAAATAGTCCATTTCATTTCATTTATTTTTTCATTTTATTTCATTTATTAGTATTTTGTAGTGCCAGTTTTTGAAATAAGATCTAATGATTTTTTTGGATTTCTTGTGAGTGTCTGTTATTATGTTCCCCTTTTCATTTCTGATTTTGTTAATCTGGATATTCTTTATGTTTAGTTAGTTTGGATAAGGGTTTCTCTATTTTGTTGCTTTTCTCAAAGAACCAATCCTTTGTTTCATTAATCCTTTGTATTGTTCTTTATGTTTTATTTTATTCTCTTGAGTTTGATTATTTCCTGCCATCTATTCCTCTTCTCTGTGTTTTATTCTTTTTGTTCTAGAGTTTTCAGATGTGCTGTTAAGTTGCCAGTATAAGATTTCTCCATTTTCTTTATGAAGTCATTTAGTGTTATAAACTTACTCTTTATGCTGGTTTCATTGTGTCCCATAAGTTTGGGCATTGTATGCATTCATTTTCACTGAATTCTAGAAAGTCTTTAATTCCTTTTGTGTTATTTCTTCCTTGACTCAGGGGTCATTGAGTAAAGAGTTGCTTAGTTTCCGAAAACTTTTAGGCTTTCTGTTGTTTCTGTTGTTGTTGAAGTCCAGCTCCAATCTATGGATGTCTTATAAGATACATGGATCGTCAACTTTTTTGTATCTGTTGAGGCTTGCTTTGTGTCCAAGTATATGGTAAATTTTGGAGAATGTTCCATATGGTGTGCTGGGAAAAAGGTATATTTCTTTTTTTGTTTGTGTGAAATATTCTGTAGATATCTAGACCATCAGATTCATAATATGTTAGTTTATTATTTCTGTTTAATTTCTGTCTGGCAGACTTGTCCCTTGGTCTCCCACTATTAATGATGGAGTTCAATGTGTTGTTTAAGCTTTACTAATGTTTCTTTTACAAATGTAAAAGTGACTGTCCATTTGGGACATAGATATTTAGAACTGAGGTGTCATCTTGATGGGTTTTTCATTTAATGAGTATTAAGGGTGCTCCCCCATCTCTTTTTATTAATTTTGGTTAAAAGTTTATTTTATTAGACATTAGAATGGCTACTTCAGTCTGTTTCCTGGGTCTATTTTCTTAGAATATCCTTTTCTATCTTTGGTGTTGACATGTGTTTCTTTTATGCCCCAGAATAATGGATTCTGTTTTCACAAGATAGCTTGTGTTTTTATTACTGGTGAATTGAGTCCATGATGTTCAGAGATACTAATGACACATGGGGCCAATAATTGTTAATTCCTGTTATTTTGATGTTGGTTGTGTTATTTTGAGAGAGAGAAAGAAAGAGAGAAAGAGAGAGAAAAAGTGTGTGTGTGTGTGTGTGTGTGTGTGTGTGTGTGTGTGTGTGTGTG
>NC_034606.1:10368816-10393556 GCF_900095145.1 Mus pahari | reverse complement strand
AAAAAGTGTGTGTGTGTGTGTGTGTGTGTGTGTGTGTGTGTGTGTGTGTGTGAGAGAGAGAGAGAGAGAGAGAGAGAGAGAGAGAGAGAGAGAGAGCATTTGTACACATGTATGTATGCGTTTGCCTGTGTGGCTTCCTTTCTTTAGGTTTTGCTGGTATGAAAATATTTCTTGTGTTTTTCTTAGGTGTAGTTTGCCTCCTTAGTTAGAGTTGTCCTTCTGATATCTTCTGTAGGGGAGGATTTGTATATAAATATAGTTTAATTTTTTTATGGAATGTCTTATTTTCTCAATCTATGGTGATTGAGAATTGTGCTGGATATAGTAAACTCAGATGGGATCTGTGGTCTCTTAAAGACTACAAGATATCTGCCCAGGTTCTTTTGGCTTTTGGAGTCTTTGTTGAGAAATCAGGAGTGATTCTGATAGGTCTGCCTTCATACTCAACCAGCCATTTTCTTGAAATTTTTAATATTCTTTCTTTATTTGGTATATTTAGTGTTTTGATTATTTTGTTGAAGGAGGATTATTTTTTCTAGTCCAATCTATTCAGTATTCTATAAGCTACTTGTACATTTATAGGCATCTCTTTCTTTAGGTTAGGAAATATTGTCTATGATTTTTGTCAGAAGTATTTTCTGGACCTTTGAGCTGGGAATCTTCTCCTTGTTCTATGACTATTATTCTTAGGGTTGGGCTTTTGATAGTCTCCCAGATTTCCTGGATGTTTTGTGTTAGGTACCTTTTAGATTTAACGTTTTTCCTGAACATTGTATCAATTTCTTCTCTTACATTTTTTACGTCTGAGGTTTTCTCTTCCAGCTCTTGTATTCTGTTAGTGATCTATAGTTCCTGGTCTCTTACCTAGGTTTTTCCATCTTCCGGACTCCCAAGGTTTGTTTGTTTGTGTGTTTGTTTTTATCGCATCTATCTCCATTTTTAGGTCTTTTAACAGGTTTGTTCATTTCATTCACCTGTTTGGTTGTATTTTCCTGTACTTTCAAGGGATTTTCTCATATCCTTTTAAAAAAAAATTCTGTCATCTTTTAAAGATTAGAATTCAGGTCATTTTCTTGTGCTTCAGCTGTATTGGAATATCTAGGGCTTGCTGCAATAGGAGATCTGGAATATTATTTCCCTTATCCCCGCAGATGTTCATATTGTTCTTATACTGGCCTCTAGGCATTTCGGTTTGTGGTTATTATAGGTTTAGATCCTGATTTCTAAGTTTATTTTTGTTGGATGTGTAGGGTGTTTTTTGTTTGTTTGTTTTTGTTTTAGGTTTATGTTCTTTCCCTTGGTTTCTGTTTCCCCTTGGTTTCTGGCCTGCATGGCCTCTGGTCCTGGAGACCAGTGAGTCTTTATCCTATTAGGGTATCTCTGTTGAGATTTTTGTGGCCTGTATGTTATGTGGAATTTGAGGTACTAATATTTCCTCTGGAGTTTCTGGTACCAGTGTGACCTGGGGTCCATGGTGCCTGCGTGGCTTCTGGGAAAGTAGGTGGACTTGTGGGATGTAAAATGGAGTCCAGGGGATGAGGTGCATTTTATGGCTGTTGGATGTGCTTCAAGGGAAGCTGGTGGACATGGGGTATTCGACCCAGATCTTTTTTGGTGTCCCTGATGCCAATGGGTCTCTGGAAAAGCAGGCAGAATTGTGGGGTGGAAAATGGAGCTCAGGCTATGGGGTCTAGTTCTGTTCTTAAAGAACTACTTTTCTCTAATGTAAAATATGTATGAGCATTCACAATCTAACTTAATATAATAAACAGTAATAGACAAATCTGGAAGATATTTTCTAATGTCTTACTACATTTGAAATTACAGTCAATGATGCACAAACTTTAAGGGTATAGCTTGTTCAATGGAACAAATTAGTTCACATAGGAAACTGTGTCCTTGTCTGGATTTGCAACATTTTGACTATGACAGAAATCCTCTTGAGTAAGTTTCCTTCATTTTCCTAATTCACCATCATTTGATTTCTATTATCATAATACATTTTTGATTACTCCAAGTTTTTTATAAGTGTTAATCAATTAATAATATGCTGTTTCTCATTTCTTTGAACTTATAATACTTTGAGACTTACCATTTTTGGGTACCTGTGTATATGTGTATTTAATTTTTCTTTATTTTTACTTCACTACTGGATAGTATTACTTTTATTTAACCATTGCGGTTCTTAGTGCTTTTAATTTTGGTACAACTATGACTAAAGTAGTTCTAAACATTATAAATAAGAATTCTGTAGGTAGTGTTTTTTACAGTCCTTTTGGGTAAATACACAGAAGTATGCTGTAGGTTATAGAGGAGATGCATAATTAACTCTTGAAAATAATCAAATTTGAAAATTTTATCTGTTTTCACTCCCACAAGCCATGTATGGAAAAATCCAGAGCACAACCCCTGCTTGATATTATTTTTTTAAATGACTTTGATGTTGCATTTCCTTGAGGATTAATAATGCTATGCATTTCTGAAGATTTGTTTCAGTTATATTTACATGTATATGTGTGCTATCATATGGTGGTGTGTGTTCTGAGGCGTCTGAAAACAGTGTTGAATCTCCTTTAACTAGAATTACAGGCTGATCTGAGCTTCTCCATATGGGTTCTGGAAACCATACTCAGAGCTTTTGGAAAAGGAGCTCTCTTAGTCAGGGTTTCTATTCCTGCACAAACATAATGACCAAGAAGCAAGTTGGGGAGGAAAGGGTTTATTCCGCTTACATTTCCATACTGCTGTAGATCACCCAAGGATGCAGGACTGGAACTCAAACAGGTCAGAAAGCAGGAGCTGATGCAGAAGCCATGGAGGGATGTTCTTTACTGGCTTGCCTCCCCTGGCTTGCTCAGCCTGCTCTCTTATAGAATCCAAGACTACCAGCCCAGAGATGGTCCCACCCACAAGGGGCCTCTCCCCCCTGATCACTAATTGAGAAAATGTCCCACAGCTGGATCTCATGGAGGCATTTCCCCAACTAAAGCTCCTTTCTCTGTGATAACTCCAGCTGTGTCAAGTTGACACAAAGCTAGCCAGTACAGGAGCAAATTTTCTTTCTCTTATCTAATCCCAGTGTTGAGCATTTTAGTGGACTTATGAAACTATTGTTTGTAATTTGAGTAGTGTTCATGTGAATATTTCCTTTATTTTATGTGGTAAGTTGAAATAATATTGAGTTGTAGAAATTATTCATATGTTGTAGATACAAGACTTTTCTCAGATTAATTTGTCATTTATAGTTTCCTCAGTTTATTGCTTATCTACTTCTTTTCTTAATAATATCTTCTGATGAGAAGTTATTTTATTTTAATAAAGTCTCATTTTTATTACACCATTTACATATGAAACTGTAGCCCACATCAAGTTTTTGAAAATGTTTAAATATGCTTTATCTTAGGGGACTTACAAATATATCCTGTACTATTTTTATATTTTTAATCGTTTGGAGCATGTAAGACAGGTTGAAGTGTTTATTTAAGTAAATAGATACAGGCTTTTCTTGAACCATTAGTAAAATGTGTTTTATGTCATTGAACCACTTTGAAGATTTGTTGAAAATAAGTTCAGCCCATGCATGTTAGTGTGTTTCTAGACACTCTGATAATTGTTTTATTTTAGTTTACTAATACTGTACTGAATTCAATATTATAAAACTTATACACATTGTATGTACACATTTACCAGCATCCACTCTCATGCACATCATGCCTATATAAGTGTACACTCATAAATACACATTTAGGCAAAACACACATATATGTTTGCAAATACTCACTAATGTACACATGCATACAAAATGCACATGCATACACACATGTTAATAAAATCACACACTCACAATAAACACATATATAATATATTGACACATGCACAATCTAATGCTACATGCATACCTTCAGACATACCATACACTTGAACATACACACACTCTTTCACACATTCATATACATACTCACATGCTCACTTTGCAATCGCTCTTAATATTTGCTCACACACTTAGACATATCAACATCCACCTTTTCCTATAAAATAACACACATTAATACAGATGTTCACAGAGTAACATACTCATTTTCATTCACACACACAAAGACACAAATAACATACATAAACATGCAGAAATCTATTTTACTATCACATTTTTATTCACACTCAAAAGTACATATATATCTAAACTTACATAACACAAACATATACATATATACACAGTCATACACATGCACAGACACATTCAAACACATACATATAATAACATACAACCTACACATGCATACACTCACATATGGTTTCTCATGCACCCATGGATACAATCATACTTGCAGATATATTCATGAGCACTATTATACAGACTTATAAATATATGCTTACACACATATACACAGCCACACAGCCACATTCACACATGTATATACACATTCCTACACTGTCCCATGTGCACATGCTCTTATAAAACTCACATTTAAACATGCACTTACACATGCATAAATACATACAGATCTAACCTCAAATGCATAGAGACAAAAAAACCTACAGTCACATACATTCAATGATACATGCACACATAAAGCCCCATATTCAAACATGTGAACATACAAACATGCCCACAAAAAGACATTCCTACACACATGCATGTGTACTAATTCATGTACATACTCTTATGCATGCAAAGGCAGAAATACACACAGAGTCTCACACACATGTGCATTCACAAAAGACCCACACAGATACATGCACATAGAGTCAGGAAGGAAATAGACAATATTGAATCTTACTATGCTCTTGTTAATACTTTTAAGACAAGTTTTCTATGAGTTGATAGTATGTATCTTTTGTTAAGTTAATATCATAATATATTGTGATTTCAAAGACCTTCCACATAATATTACTAATTTTTAAATTTCCAATTGTTCATTATCTAAGATTATTTGTAGGAAGGTGTTGTGGTTCATAACAAAAGATGGGAATTAGATTAAAGACAATTTGGTAAAGAGGATCAAATAAAAAATACAAAATAGTGCATCTGGTATCTAAATTGGAGAAGTTGGTATAGGGAGAAAATGTTAGCCCTCATCCCCAAATATATCTCTTCATTTTCAAAAGTCTGGCATGGATTTTCAGGAATGACTGCACTTTGGATCTTTTAAAAATTAAAATATCAAGTCCTCTCATAGGAAATGTTTAATACAAGCCAATTCTCCTGAAAGATAAGTTCAAAGGAAACAACATACTAAAGTATGATGTGACTTGGAACATTTTGTCAGCCAGAACATAGTATAGAAACCTGTCTTAGGAGTATTGGTATTAAGGAGGCTTAACAACCAGAAGTATAATTTTTAGCAAGCTGACTGTCCTATTCGGGCTTGTTTATCCTAGGAGGTTGTCTATCACCTAGCGCTTCTAGTGATTTAGCATGTCTTATTGAGGAGGATTTTATTTAAGGACTCAGCACTATCCTTGTTATAAACAACTGAAGCTGCATTAAATGCGTTGGCAGGCAGAACTATGCACTGAGTATTTATGTTCCCTAGTGTGATGACTAATTTTTACTAAATATAAATTGCTATGTTAAATCAATATTCTGAGATTCCAACTATTGAGAATATGTACCCTACTAATTGATCATAAGATTATACACTTTCCCAGAAGATTCTGAACATCTGTTTTGAGAACTCTCCATCTACAATTTTAATGACCTTTCCCTGCATGCATTTTCTCAGACAATAAAATAAGGAACTGATTAGTTCAACTCATTGACTCTCAGGATAAAAGCAGGGAGCACAAAGTGGACAGTAAGATTCATTTTCCAGGGCAGGAGAACGGTAGAAAGAGAAACAAAAGCAACAAACATAAGGTAAGATGCTTTCAATACGAAGATTAGCTTCTATGTTGTAGAATATTACCAATATTATGATCAAAATGGCAAGCATAGCCATGATGGCAGAACACAGACTTTATAGTGGGATAATTAAGTTATCATCCATACTATTCTTCCATATAAGATTATATCTAACTCTGGTTGAGCAAGTGAATCATAGCAGACCTTTTTCAAAGTTTAGATTTTCAAACTCAGCATATATTTCTAGTAGAAGAGGTGTGGCTGATAAACTATATTTTCAAAAGGCCTCATAATTAAATAAATGTATTTAAAATTGTTTATAATTATTGACATAAAAGTTTGTGCTTAGTTATAGAAGTAGCTACAAAAAATAAATCCTTAATATTGCTGAATTAGTGAAAAATAAGTGTTTTTAATGATATGAATGTGTGGGGGGGGAGGGGACAAATGATTTAACCTTTGATTTTCTACCTTGATACCTAAGTATGATTTTTATTTTGTTATTAGGTACATTTTGAATGATTTTTTTTAACTCAGTAAAATTAAAATTAAATATTCTAGTAATCCTACTAACTAGGGGGTTGAGTCAGAGGGATTCTGAGTTTGCGACCAGCCTGAGCTACATAATCAAACCCTACGGCACAAAAATTAATTAATTAATCTTCAAGAGATTCTTAAGATGTTTAAGGAAAAACTTCTCTAGAATACAATTTTTAAGAGAATGGGTCAGTATAAAAATGTTCTCCATGGCCAACTGAACAATAAATTTGAACATAAAAATCTTTTCCTACCAGGTTCAGGAGTTAGCTCAGTGGGTAAAGTGCTCGCCCACAAGCTTGGAGAATGGAGTTCAATCCCCTTCTCCCACATAAAAAGCCCCCCTCTGCCTCCCCCATCCCTTTCAGAGGGGTGAATATGCCATCCATCTCTGGAGAGGCTGAAACAGGGGAGCTCCAGGAGAATCTTCAGTCAGTGTGTCAAAAGTTCCAGGTTCAGTGAGAGATTCAACACCTCTCAGTAAACAAGGTTGAGAGTGACGGAGAAAGACCCTCGATGCTTGTTGTCCGGTCTACACAGAGAAAGAACGGAGCAGGAGACCCTAACCAGAAGAGTCCTAACTAATGAAATTTCTACAAACAAATAATGATGATAGAGAAGGAAAAAAACCCAGCAGAATCCTATTTTTAAAAAAGTATTTTTTTTTTTTCTGGAAATAAAATATCCTTTCTCTTTGCTCCCCAGGCTCACAGAATCGATCCTTTCCAAAGGCTTACGGGGTTAAACAGGAATCTCCAGCACCCTTTCCCAGACTCTGGAAGACTTGTGTAGCTGCTCAAAAATATCCAAAGAACTTTATTTCAGCCAAGTCAGCCATATTTTATCTGAAATACCAGTATATAAAGTACTCCAGTCAATGCTACAGTGGCACAAAGGATCGTCTTCTCTAAACCAGACTGATACTTTTTCTTTGTGGCGAACTAGGGCCAGAATCTATGCAACAAACTGCTACCGTTTAAATATTCAAGGCTCTGCCGATGCCAGCATTCGCAGCCTTCTGTAGTGTGCAGAAAGTGCAGCTGCCAGAGTCGGAGACTGTCCCACAAGGACTCAGACATATGGGCAGGCCCCAGGACAGCTTGCCAGCTCAACTCCACCCCCATCGATCTTGAAGCGCAGCTTTAATTTTTATAGATTTTTATTTGACCTTGTAAGGTTAAGTTATAGAAAGACAAGATGGCTCCTATCAACTTTGAAGTGTATTATTTTATAGTTTCAAGGAAATTCCTATAAAGTTTTAATTTGGGCAGTTGAAGATAAGATGAAGAACAAAATTGTTTTTCAAAGATCGATCAGTATCTTGAGGAAAATATTGTTATTCTGTAAAACTTGTTTTTCAGTCTGGCACTGGGGATAATGGGATGTATGAAGTAACTGGGAACAGTTCTAATTTAATGTCTTAGTGCATTTATGGTCATTTCCACACCTCTGCTTTTGCAAATTATGTTTAGATGGTTGACTCAACCCACCTTTGAGCTGCTTCTGAGCTGAGGAAATGAGTTGCATTTCAACACCTATTACACCTCAAGTATTGTCTGGCACCCAGTTCTTTAGAGATTCAGGAACTATGTAGTGTGGAAATGGATGGAGAGAAAAGGGATAGAAGTAATGAGAATGAATCAAAAGAATCAAATTTAGGAAGTTAATTCTTCTTCCTTTCCTAAAATGAATGATAATATTAGGAATACTAATGGGTACATTGTATGTTGAAAGTTCTTAGAGTCTTCTAGGTAAAATATTGGTTGAAAGAATAGCCTCCCTGAAGATTATCTGTGCTCTAGTTTTTGGGTTTTTTGTTTGTTTGTTTGTTTGTTTTTAAATTACATGGCAAAGGGATTTTTGTCAATTGTACTTAATTTTGTTTAAGACATAACTGGAATATCTACTTTGACCCAGTCTAACTACACAAGTCTAAACAGCCAAGAGTTTTTCTTTGGCCACAGTCAGAAAGACCCAGAGTCTGAGAGAGACGTGTCTCTGTGTTGTCAGAAGGCCCCAAAGGAAAGCAAAAGCAAAAAACGTGCATCAACCGTGGGAGCAAATGTGAACTTTGATTGAAAACCTTCAAGAAGACAGGAACTTCAGCCCCACGAACACAAGGAACCAAATTAAGTCAGTTATCTGCATGAGGCTAAGAATGTCTTCTTCCATGCGGCCATCAAAGACAGCCCAGCAGTTAGTCCATCTTAGCCCAAGTGAGACTTCTGACTCTAAAAAACCTAAGTAAAATAGATACATCTTGTTTTAAACTGTTAAATAAAAACTTGCAGTAAGTTCACTATTCTCATGTCTAAATATTTTGGGACTTTAAGTTTTAATTGTCTTTAATATATCAGTGAAAATAGGTAGTTTGTTAGCTTTCATGTTTAGAAATTCATGTGATTTATAAATGTATTCACTTATTAAGTATTTCCTCATATATAAGGAATATATATGTATAAAGGAATAGCCTGCGAGTTATGACGTCAATGCAGATTGTGCCGATGAGCTCGGACAAAGAATGGGAATTGATTCAATTTCTTAGTAATCAGCAAGATTTTCTGTCAGGAAATGAACTGTTATCTATACTAACCATGTACTTGGGAGCTGGGACTGGCATCTAGGGATAGAGTTTATACTGTGTTAAAGTGAAACATGTATCAGAGCATGTATCCATTTTACAATGCTCTGTGGTTACTGGCACAACAGAGTCCATTGCCAAGTGTTGGATTGGAGCTGGAGAGGGAGTGATGAAGAATCCGTGGCCAGAGGAAGGCTTTTGTAGAAGATACTTCACCTGTTTGTCCACATTGCTCCTGCTAAACCTTCTTTCAGGGTTACCAAAACAAATTATTCATGCTAACTTATAAAGTCTTCTAAGATGCCTACAGGAAAAGGCAAGTCTCCCCCTCCTCTCCCACATTGCACATACTTTGTCATTCTGTTTCCCTGTCATCATAAGCATGCAAGCACATGATGTTTTGGTTTACTCTATCTTAAACAAAGATGTACCTTTATGTCCTCTCTCCCATTTACCATTTCCTTGATCCCATTTATATCAAAATTCCTTTGAAAACGGCTTTTCTCTTGATGGTTCATTATACCCCTTTTCTGGTTCTCGTCCACATTGCCTTCCTCCTGGTTTCTAAGGGACAGATCTCCTAACTTGTCTAAGACTGCACTTGCCAAGGTGGCTGATGACTCCGCGATGTTCGCACCGGTGTTTATTTTTTAAGCTCTCACCCTACTTGAACTGTCAGGATCATCTGAAAGCTTCCACAGCTCCAGCTGCATCATTTCATTTGTCTGGCACACTTCAGCCCTCTCCTGGTTCACCCCCTCTCTTTTTAGGTGCTCCTCAATTTTCTTTATGGGTTTCTTTATTTTATTTCTGCTTTATGATGATTCTTTGATAAACTTCAATTTCTCTGGAAAAAATCTTGGTGATTGTTTGAAATATCAATACCTTGATTGCTTCTAAATCTGAAAAACTCAAAATTTCCCCCTGAATTTCTGATTCATAAAATAAATCTCATTTGCCTCCACTTTTATGATAATAAAAGACCAGAAGCCCAAAATTTCATTTCTGATCTGTTCTCTATAAATACTTGCTTCATGCACAACCTTCTCTACATCAGAACTAACAGTTCTTCTGATTGCTTTGTTGTTTGAGAATTCATACATGCATATAATGTGTTTTGTTACAATTCATGCCCCATCCCCCCACTTCGACTTCTCCCATACCTTCATACTTTTCTCTCACAATTTCATGTGCTTTTTCTCTCTTGTTTTTATACCCCTGAATCCAAGCAGTGTTGCCTATACATGCATGGATATAGGACCATTTGATGGAGCATGGGTTGCCACTCACTGGTCACATCTTGAAGAAGACTGGCTCTATTTCCTACAGCAGCCTCCAATTGTCAATAGCTTCCCAGTTAGGGTGTGAGACCTCATGACACTCTCTACCACTTAAGTTTGGATTTGGACTGGTTTATAGGGAGCAGAGGAAGTTGTAAGTGCTATTGGCATGAGGTTGCCTATGCCAAAGACCATTGTTAGACTGGGGAAAATAGAATTGTCCCCAGGTTAGGCTTAGAGAAATAGCAAAGCCTCTCTGGAGAAGATGAGTTGGGGTCCTACATGTTAGCATCAATAATGTGTATAGAAAGTGTCCACTCTTAACTTGTTCCCATCTCTAAATATTATGGTCTAAAGACTGATCTCCTATAGAGACTCCTCCTACCAAGATTACTCAAACCTGCCTCTTTGTCCCAGTTGTATATCACAAAACCTTCCTCTTTGTTTAGTTGCATGCAATGACCCCAGCTCTCTGTTCAACTCTATATAAAAATAAGTTGAGTGAGAAACTAGCCAGATTCCATTTTGTTCTTGGGAGCCATTTTGTTGCTACACTGAGTTAAATTTCTGTTTATTGTAAGACATACATATCTGTCACCTGCCATCTGACCTAGGTTACTGGAAACTTATCCTTTTGCCATCTGTCTCCCAGCCCAGGCCACTGGCTCCATTTTCCTGGAAATATTCTGTACACATTGTTCAAGGAGGGACTTTCTTAACTGCTTTATTTTGCTTCTGTAACAATGTCTGTAAAATTCTCACGTTTTTCCCCTATTAAAAGAACATAAAACTTGACTTGAGGCTGGTTTCTTGAACACCAACTTAGGGGAAGATAGGCCCAGCTGACAGGCTCCTGTGTACATGAATACAGCTTGATTTAGCTTGGCCAGTTTGGGTCAGTGGTCTTACTTCTTCCATCTGAGGGACTAATACTGAACTTCCAGGATGCTATGGTTTCTCCACTGGTGAGCTCAATGCACCTAAACTGAGCTATTTCTGTCCATTCATGTTTGTCTTTTTTTCATTCCCTCACTATGTCAGGCCAAGTTCCTACAAACCATCCAAGAAGGTGGCACTGGATTGATCTAGTTACAGAACTTGTGCTACATTCACATAGCTGTTGTGATTTTATGTGTACAATGGCCCTGTCAGGTCTAGCAAATACTATCTCATTTCAGACAGTTATTCCTTCAAATTCTTACAATATTCCTGATTTCTCTTTTTGTGCTGATCTCTGCATCTTAGGGAATAGGGTGTGACATTGTTGCCTGTCCTATTTAGGACAGTCTTTTGTTATCTGATTAGTTGTAGGTCTCTGTATTAATCACCATCTATTACAAATTGAAGCTTTTCTACTGAGTGTTGATGGATATATAAGAGTTTTCCATTTCCTGGTTCTTGTAATAAAGGAACAATCAACACAGATGAATAAATATGTGTAAAATCCTTTGGGAATATGCCCAGAAGTGGATAGCTGTATCTTGTAGTAGATATATTCTTCATTTTTTGAGAACTCATCACAATGGTTTCCATAACGGCTGCACCAGTTCTGCACACCCACCAGAAATAAGTGTTTCTCGTTCCCCACATCCCTGTCAACATTTACTGTCATTAAAAAAAAAAAATCTTAGCCATTTTAACTGGGATATGATGAACTCTCAATGTAGCTTTAATTTGTATTTTTCTAATGACTAAGGATGTTAAAAAAAATTTTTTTTGCATGTCTTCTTTTGAGAACTGTTTAGTTCTATATCCCAAGTTTTACTTAGGTTGTTTGTTTTCTCAGTGTTTAGGTTCGTTTTGTTTTGCTTTGTTTTTTGTTTGTTTGTTTGTTTTTTAATTCTCTGCATGTTCTAGATGCTGAACTTCTATAAGATGTATGGCAGGTAAAGATTTTATTCCCATTCTGTAGCCTGCCTCTTTGTTGGAATGATAGTATCCCTTGTTAAACAGAAGCCGTTTAATAAGGTTTCATGAATAAACTGTTGGACTAATATTGTTTGCTGTGCCTATAAATAGAAAGTCTTTCCATGCCTTTTTCTCTCATAGGTTTATGGTATCAGGTATTACATCTAGGTCTTTGAATGCACTTGGACTTGAAGTTTCTGAAGTGTGAGGTATAATATAATCTAGTTTCATACTTCTACATGTAACTATCCAGTTTGCCAAACACCACTTGTTGAAGAATCTCTCCTTTCTCCAATGAATAATTTGGTCTTCTTGTAAAAAAAAATAATGTGATTGTGGCAGAGTGAGCTTAAATCTGAACCTTCAGTTCTATGCTATTGGTTAATAAGGATATTTTGATGCCAATACCATTATGATTTTATTACTATAGCTGTATTATAAATCTTAAAATCAGGGGTGGTAATGCCCTATGTTTTCACTGTTGCAGATTATTTTATCTCTCTTGGATCATTTGTATTTCAATATTAAATTTCAGATTTTTTTTAACCTCTGTGAAGAACTGCATTCAAATTTTGATGTGAAATGCATTAAATATGTAGATTGTCTACTAGAGGACCATGTTCACAATATCATTTAAACAAATTCATGATCATGGGAGTTCTTTACAGCTTCTACAGTTTCTTTATTCAATATGTTAATGTTTTCATCACATAAGTCTTTCATTTCCTTTTTTAGATTTATTACAAGATTAATTTGAAGCTATTATGAATGATATTATCTCCCTAATCTCTTTCTTGGTATGTGTTTCTTTTTTATATTCAGAAAGGTTATTTACTGTATATGAATGTGTGTGTATGTGTGTGTATGTGTGTGTGTGTGTGTGTGTGTGTGTGTGTATGTGTGTGTGTGTTATTTGTATATTCCACT
The DNA here is from genome assembly GCF_900095145.1 of Mus pahari. Taxonomy (NCBI): domain Eukaryota; kingdom Metazoa; phylum Chordata; class Mammalia; order Rodentia; family Muridae; genus Mus; species Mus pahari. The sequence goes on along the minus strand of NC_034606.1, from coordinate 10,380,481 downwards.
GTCCTACTTAATGTGTTTATAAGCTTTAGAAGATTCCTGGTAAGATCCTTAGGTTCTTGTATATATAAAATCATATCAGCTATAAATAAGGATATTTTGGCTTCCCTGTTTCCTAGTCGTATCCTCTTTATCTTCTTTGTTTTTGTCTCATTGCCCTGGCCAAGCCTTCAGACACTATATTGAACAGAAGTAGAGAGAATGGATATCACTGGCTTATTTATAATTTGAGTGGAAATGTTTCAAATTTTTCTGTTTTAGTGTGATGTTGGTTGTGAGATTGCTGTGTGGTTCCTTTTAATATGGGCTCTTTATACTTATATTCTCTAAGACTTTTATCTTTTCAAAGGCCTTCTGTGTATCTAATGAGAGGGTCATATGGGATTGACCTTGAGTATACAAAGCATCTACAGGTAAAGAAACAGACTCTTGATGTTTTTTGACCCACAAATAGGCGTGATTTATTTATTTATTTTTTTTATGAAGAGTTTTGTTATGTCTTCTTGAACAAAGGTCACTAACTTTCTACTATTGAACCTCACAGCAAATATGATTTAGGAATACAATGGGAAAGTTTTGTCTCTTTTGTCTTAATTTATAGGTGACTCACATAGAGGAAATTGTTTTTCTGGTTCCATTGACTCCAAAAGCATACTAAGCCACACACAGATAATACCAATTTATATCTACATACTGCTTTGAACTTGAGGGGAGGCATTGCTTTCAGTGTTTTTGGGCTTTTCTGTTTACAGTCATTATTTTATAATTTTATTCATTATATCTTACACACATGTACATACATTGTTCAAGAAGACATATCAAAACTCTTCATAAAAAAAACTTAGGCCTATTTGTGGGTCAAAAAGCATCAAACACACCTGCACACACACACACACACACACACACACACACACTCACTCACAGAAACAGAGAGAGACAGAGAGAGAGAGAGACAGAGAGACAGAGAGAGAGAGAGAGAGACAGAGACAGAGAGACAAGGACAGGGACAGAGACAGAGACAGAGACAGATCTGAGGTGGACATGAAAGAATCACAAATGAGAACCAAGGAACACATTGGGGAGTTGTTTTCTGTGCCTGAAATGCTATACTACCCATCAATGGTCTGTGTGTTTTAGTCCTTTTCTTCCTTCAGGTACTTGTCCAAGCTCATCTTCCAAGCCTCTCTTGGACAGCTTATGCAACTGTGGACTAGGGCTGTTCCTAGCCTGCATAAACCCTCCTACTCCATCTTGCACTTTTGTAGGTCTTGTGATGGCATTCACTGTTTCCTGACATAATTTAGAAATTTCTTATTTTTATGTTTACTTTTTTGTACTGGCTGGTTTTGTGTGTCAACTTGACACAAGCTGGAGTTATCATGGAGAAAGGAACTCCAATTGAAGAAATGCCTCCACGAGATCCAGCTGTAAGGCATTTTCTCAATTAGTGATCAAGGGGGAAAGGTGCCTTGTGGGTGGGACCATCTCTGGGCTGGTCGTCTTGGGTTCTATAAGAGAGCAGGCTAAGCAAGCCAAGGAAAACAAGCAAGCCAATTAGGAATATCCTTCCATGGCCTCTGAATCAGCTCCTGCTTCCTGACCTGCTTGAGTTCCAGTCCTGACTTCCTTGGTGATGAACAGCAAAGGGGAAGTGTACGCTGAAGAAACCCTTTCCTCTCCAACTTGCTTCTTGGTCATGATGTTTTGTCCATGAATAGAAACCCTGACCAAGACAATTCCTTATGTCAATACTTCAGAATATTGAGCCCTATAAGGACCAGGTCCTTTTGTCTGTTCTGGCATTAATATTACCATAAAACAGAGACTAGTACATGGTTGGAACTTATTATGTATTGAGTTCATATTAAGGTTTAATGATGAAAAGCAATGGCTTGTGTGTGAGGAAATAAGAACAATTATACACTGCAAGTGGGAATGCAAACTGGTTCAGCAGCCATGGAAATCAGTGTGGAAACTCCTCAAAAAGCTATAAATAGATCTGCCACATGATCCAGCTAAGCCACTTTCAGGGCATATCACCAAAGATTTCTATATCCTACAGTAAAAATACCAGCCAATCCACATTCAGTGATGCTGTATTCACAATAGCCAGGAAATAGAAACAGCCTAGACAGCCATCAGCTGAAGAATGGTTAATGAAAATGTGGTGCATTTATACAACAGAATATCATCCATCTGTTAAAAGAGAAATTAGGAAACTCATAGGTAAATGGATGGAGGGAGAAATAGAAATTCTGAGTGCTGTAACTCAGACCCAGAAAGAATCAGTGTGTGCTTTCTCTCATTGGTTAGTCAGATTTCAAGTTTCACATGCGTATATTTCATTCAGTACCCATAGAAGTCATTAAACTCATAAGGAGTTGTGGAATTTTTAAACAAGGAAAGATAGAAATTAGGTTTTACTGATGAATTTTTTTAGTAATTTTACTACATTGGTAAGATTTGAAATTTTCTCAAATATATTAAATAATGCTTTCCACGTTAATTTGATCATGGAAGTTATTTGTGATTACTATATCTTAAAAGCTACATTTTCACTTCTTAGAAAGTACTATAATCATCTTTTATATTCTCTTCATCTACAAAGTATGTAATCTCATTTTTAAAAGTTTTGCATTTATTTATTTATTTATTTATTTATTTATTTATTATGTGTTATCTGGATTGTTCTGCCTTGAGAGAGGTGACAACCCTCCAAATGGCTTCCAGGCAGGATTGAAACCAATTGAAATCGCAGCTCAGATTTATATACTCACCTCTGATTTTAAGTGCTTTTTATTTCTGAAACTGTCCAAATTCCAACTAGTTTCAAAGTTTGTAGACCTGTTGTAAACCTTATGGGTTATCTACACTCTTAATTTTTAAAAAGTAAACCTGACCTGCTGCCATGCTGTTAAGCAATAGGCAGGGACAGATACCCAGAGACCAGGCTGCCTCCATGCTACAAAGCAATGTGGGTGATCTGAGGACACCCTGCCTCCAGCCAGTGGCCATGTGGCACAAGCAGGCTGTAGGTACACAGAGTCCCACCAGCTGCATGGCCCACCTGCAGCAAGAACCAGTACAATATGCAAGTATTTGGTGGATAGATAGAACAGTTTGAGCATTATGGAGAAAGGTGGAACTGGAGACAGGAGTTGGAAAGGAATAGCTTGATGTTTGTAGTCTGCCATGATACCTGAGGCCATGGTGAAGTTCTCAGCCCTTTCTATCACTGAGGGTCATGTCTGGGTCCATAGACATGCAGCATCAGGAGTCTGTGTTGATGCCCATCACTCATATTACCACCAAAGATCATATACCAGTCAGTCATATACCTCTTAAAGGTCACTGTACCTCTCCATACTGCCACTCTGTGAACTAACTTCCTAACACATGAACTTTTTTGTGAGAATAAACAACATCAAATCCACAGCCAATCCCAAAGAAGAGTTTTATTCCATGTGGTGGTTTGAATGAAAATGGCTCTAGATGCTCATACATTTGGATGTTTGGTACAAAGTTAATGGAACTGTTTTGGGAAGGTTTAGGAGGTGGGGCCATGTTGGTTTCTTTGTCTCTCTGTCTCTCTCTGTCTCTCTCTGTCTCTCTCTCCCCCCCCTCTCTCTGTCTCTCCGTCTCTCTCTCTCTCTTTCTCTCTGCTTCTCTTGCAGCTGTTACTGGAGAATCAAGATATAACTCTCTGTTACTTGTTCAACACCATGCCTGTCTGTCTGTCTGCCAGTGTCATGTTCCCTGACATCCTGTCATGATGATAATAGACTAATTCCTGAAGGTATAACCAAGTGCCCAATGAAATGTTCTCTTGCATAAGTTGCCCCGGTCATGACGTCTTTTCATAGCAATAGATTAAAAGAGTCTATGTAAAAATAAGTAACTTAAATATGCCCTTCATTTTCCTAAAAATTTATACACAGATTTTAATGAACCAAAAAAAAAGTAACATTATTTCTGGAAAGAGAGGAAATGATATATTAATGTCTTAATTTTTTTAATGGGGTTTCCTAAACACTTGAATCAACATCATTAGCATGAGTGTCCCCATCTTCCACAGTGAACAAGGCATATGATACAAAGCACCACTGACTCCCTTGCCAACGAAAATTGGATTTCACCCATAATAGCTATGCAACCCCCAAATAGGTTCTCAGGACACCAAAGAAAGTCTAGAAAATATTAATAACTAGAACAGACTGTGTGTGCTGAGTTACCAAAAGGAAACCATGGCATACAAGGGCAGTACAGAGAATAGTTGAGTTTTCCCACAGAAGAGAAGAGACTATTCATACTCACCCTAAAGCCTACAGGGAGGTTTGACTGAAGTCAAGAATGGAGAGAGGGGAATGTGCAGCGAACACAGTCTCCAAACAACTTTACCTTCAACTCTGACACGTTAGGGAAAGGGTGAGCACTGCTGCGAAGCTCAAACTCAGGACCACACCGCATTATGCTAATGAGAACTTATTAAATGTATCAAATTCTTGGTAAGGTAAGTTCACAATGAAACACGAAACCATTTCCTTCACTTAGAAAATAGATCATATGCAGTTGCTTTTTACAAATCGATTTCAGTAATTTTTTTTCAGGAAAACCATTTTGGAGACTATGTAAAGAAAAAAATTTCATATCATTGTCCTTTTATATCCCTCCCCATTACCTGTTAATCTTAGATCTTAGATTTTTATGTCGAGTGTTACATCTTTCTTATTGCATATTTTCAATAAGCTGAAAATGAAATCAAGGCTGCTCTGATTTATCTGGAGCTCTGATGTTAATCGTAACTCTCTTCTGCTTGGATTTGCTTCCGTAAAGCCATTTATAGTTTATTGCTTCAGCAATCTTTGTCCCAGGAAGAATTAATTTCTCTGAAAGGTTATGGTTTGTAAGAACCAAAGTGATTGCTGCCTTGCCTATTTTAGGGTAATCAAATTCATATTCATATATATGATATATAAATATCATAAGTTATGGGCTTTACAAATTTGGTCAGTCACTGAAGGTTACTGTGGTGTGTGAAATTATTTTAATTTTCCAATATTGCCAAGGACGTTAAGAACATTTTGTGAAATAATTCAAATTATTGTTAACCCAGACTGAACCTAAATTAATGTTCTGCTTCACAATTTAATGAATGCATACATAATGTCACATGGCAATGAATCTGTGCAATTTAAACCAACCCATAATCAGTTTTGCTAAAAACAGAATCCAAGAGAAAAACACCATATATTTCATCAGCTCCTTGGATTCTTACTCGCTCATAGCACCCTCTAGGGGTTAAATTAACATACTGCACCTCGGATCCAACAGCTCTGATCACAGTGTATCAGTTCACTGTACAGGGCACTGTACTTTCATCGTTGTTATCTTAGACTTAGCACTATGAGATAGGGAGATCTAGCTTTAGATAAGAATACCTACGAGTGCCTGATCTCATCACGTGAAAGCATAGTAGCATGAGAACTTACATGGGGTCCTCCACAATTCAAATGTCATAACTCACTCTATTCAAGGTCTTGGCCATGGCAGTGGTATGAAGGTGAATGGTGATTCACATGCAGATAAAGACAAGAATGTAATCATCAGGAGTAGACAAGGCATAGTTATCTCATGGAAAAGTACAAAGCAATGGAAGCAAATGTTTGGGAGAGGAATATAAACCCCCATCACCTCTACAACCCTCAACCCACACCACCACAACTACCACCACCATCACCACCTCCACCATCACCACCATATCATCATCATCAACATCATCCATCCTATGTCCCAGGTACCTCTAGATGTTCTAGTTTGTTATAGCTTACTCTTCAATAATCCACAAAATAGGCATCATTGTCTATTATTGAAATAGTAATTTGATAACAGATGTAAACAAAATTGCTCAAAGTCACACTGCAAAAATTACTAAAAATTTTGAGATTAAAACTCAAATCCCACTGGCCCCAAATGGGGTTTTGGTGGCAAAGTTCTAAAGTTTTTCCCAGTGGTTCATTTTTCCACTCTTGTCTTTAAGTTGTTCACCATGGTAAACTAATTGAGAGTATGATTGTTACTCATATAATACAAAGGTCTAAGTATATCTTGGTCATATTGGTCCATTCATGATTGATGGGGAGGTACATTCCCCAAGAATTCAGCATTCCAACACAAGATCCTGTAGATGTTATATACAGAAATACAAAAGTACATTGCATATATGATCTTGAAACAAAGAGACTGCAGATTATCCATATAATCCCAATATGATCACAAAGGTATATTGTAATGCTGTGGTAGTGTGAATATGCTTGGCCTGTAGGAAGCAGCACTATTAGGATGTGTGGCCTTTTTGGAGGAGGTGTCACTGTGTAGGCAGGCGTTGAGGTCCTGTGTTCAAGCTTTGCCAATTCAGATGGAGCCTTCTTCTGGCTGCCTGAAGAAGACAGACTCATGCTGCTGCTACTTTCAGCTACTACTCCTGTACCATGTCCGCCTGCATCCTGCCATTTTTCCCTCCTTGATGCTGCTGGATTGAATGTCTGAAACTAAGTCAGCTCCAATGAAATGTTTGCCTTATAAAAGGTGCTTTGGTCATGGTGTCTCTTCACAGCGAAATAAAACAAATGCCAAAGCAATGCTAGGCCTGAGTGTCAAAATTAATCTTGGGCCTGAGTGTATCTCCTCAAAGTATAAAACATCTGATATTATTCGTGGTAGAAAACATTTTTGATATTGAATTAAGGCAAAATATTTTTTAGGATTCACCACCCAAATGCATGCTGTATAAAGCTAAGAATTGTTATAAACTGAATTTGAATAATATTAAAATAATTTCACTGAGGAAATAGCATGAAAACTTAACATACTTTAGTTTTTATACATTTCTAGGAAATTAAAGTGGGGTGACATCAGATCCTGATTTCTTGGAATAAAACATGAAAAGAAAGGAAGATTATAAAGGGATGCCAATGTCCCTTTATATATAAATATACCAAAATAAAGTGATAGACCAATTTCCCTTCATACAAAGTCTTCATTTTCATAAAATTTATATTCTCTTTGGAGAAAGTAATATATATATATATATATATATATATATATATATATGTATATATATATATACATATATATATAATTGATATTATTGATAAGAGGTGGTAATAAAATTAAAGAGTTTGGTTTGATAGAGTAAATGGGAAAGATAGTCTCAACAAAACCCTTAGGAGACTAGACCCTACAACAAAGTGTTCCCGACATGCAGAAAAACAAAGCTACAATCTCAAGAATGAAGAGTGTTTAGGGACAGACTGCCAGAACAAAGAAAGCAAGGAAGAGGAGGCAAGTGTGGTCTTTTCCAATTTGGGATATAATTCTGTTTTAAAAGCCATCTTTAATTCATTCTTTGAGACCAATTTTATACAATGTATCTTGGTCATATTGTCCAATCCCCTATCCAGCACCACCTGGGCATCTCCAACAACTCCTTTCCTTCCTTCCCTTCATATACTTCCCCTCTTCAATAACCCATTCAGTCCAATTAGTGCTGCCTGAGGGATGCTGACACATCTTGTTGGCTTGACTTTGTGCCAGTAGCCAGAGGTGCAGAGAATTCGTGAGTGCAATGCCCATGATATGTCCAGGAGATAGCATTCACAGCATTGTTCCTCATCTGTACCCCCTTTCCCTTGATGATCACAGATCCTTGAGCATGTGTGAGTGTGTAGCTGATAATGATTTTCCACTTAGAACTGAGAACTCAACAGCCATCAGTTTGGCTAGTCTGGCCAGTTATGAGTTTTTGAAAATTTTGGCATGAATCTATAATCCATCTGGTCCTTGATTCTATTGAGAACAATGCGTGTGTGTGTGTGTGTGTGTGTGTGTGTGTGTGTGTGTGTGTGTGTTATTTGTATGTGTCTGTTTGTGTATGTATATGTATGTGTAAGTATATATGTACATATGTGCAAATGGAGACCACATGATGACTTTGTTGTATTTCTCAGTTGCTCTTCACCTTATTTCCTGAGATAGTGTCATCATTTTGGTAGATTGTCTAGTAGTAAGCCTCAGGGATCCTTATCTCTCCACTCCCAGCACTAAAATTACAGGCTCACACTCCTCCACAAAGCTCAAATCTGAACTGAGGTCCACCTGCCTTCGAAATAAGCACTTTACTAGTTGAGCCATATCCCTAGCTTTAAACTGATTCTTGAGGGAAAATGAATTAAATTTGAGTAACTTACCTGCATCAGCAGCAGCTGAGACTGCAATGCTGTTTTATTCACCTCCATGACTCCAGAGTTCCCTCACAGTAGACTTCTAATGAGTGAACACATTGAGTAACTCAGTGGACTTAAAAATCAACTCTGAAGTGAACGCTTTAATCTTCTGTCTTCATTTGATGGCTCTCTACTGGAGCCATGTGTTGGGCTTATTCTTTATGACAAATGTATGCTGGACACAAAAGGTAGGAATGTGGGCTAGTACGCTGCTTGCAGAGCTCTTAGGGCTTGCCAAATTTACTAGGCAAATTTATCTTATTTATCTGTTGCTTTAAAACATTTATAGTATTCGTATGATGGCAACAGACACAAAATTGTTTGTTTATAAAGTATGAACAGATATAAAAACACGAGAAAGGCACTCAAATGACCTTCAAAATGAAGGTGTGAAGACGCCTTTGTTGAAGGTTATACCGGTCAGCTTATGTTTAGGCAACATGGTGCTAATGTGATTATTTATCTTGACATAAGATGTCTGACACTGGACATCTACAGGCCTAAGAATGAGAAAAAATGGCTGAATATCAGGTATGTAATACAGAAGTGGATGCTCACAGTCATCTATTGGATGGAACACAGGGCCCCTAATGAAGGAGCTAGAGAAAGTACCCAAGGAGCTAAAGGGGGCTGCAACCCTATAGGAGGATCAACAATATGAATTAACCAGTTACCCCCCACCCCCAGAGCTGTGTCTTTAGTTGCATATGTAGCAGAGGATGGCCTAGTTGGCCATCAATGGGAGGAGAGGTCCTTGGTATTGCGAAGATCATATGCCCCAGTACAGGAAAATGCCAGGGTCAGGAAGCAGAAGTGGGTTGGTTGGGGAGGATATAGGGGACTTTGGGGATAGCATTTGAAATATAAATAAAGAAAATATCTAATAAAAATGCCTCAAAATCCCTTAAAATAAAAAAAAACTTTAAAAAGCTAAAAAAAAAAGTATGTAATAGTGTAATGTGTTATAAACTTGTAGGGATTAAATTAATGTTTATGGTTTGACATGGGTATATCATGTCAAGTATTCTAATGCCACAAAGACATGGGAGTATCAAAGTCATCCCCAAGTACAGAGGGATGCCAAAGAATTCCTCTGGTCCTTGTGCAGATGATTGTGGTTGCAGAAAACGTCCACCATAGTTTTCTGCTCACAGAGTTTGTTGGCCTGAGACTAGTCCCCTAGAGACTACTGAAATTAGCTAAGCACGCCTCCTTGTTGAGCCATATATAATAACGCAGCCTCCTTGATTGTCAGTATGCAGAAACCCCACCTCCCTGTTCAATTGCATGTAATAAAGATGTTGAGTTTCCAGGATGTTGTGCTTTCTCCATCAGAAATCCCAGTCTACCTTGATCTCCGTTTCTATGTCTGTGTGTCTTTGTATTTGTCCTTTCTTCATTCCCTTACCACCCCAGATAGATAAATCTAAGAAGCCATATAGAGCAAAGCAATAACTAAATAACCATTCTTGACAAAAGGCCACTTTTGTGTGATTGTATATAATTATAACCTCGAGGTTAGAGACATGTGTTTTCTCCTTCACCTCTTTGTAGCTAGAATCTTGATTTCTTTAAAAATAAATAGTTATGTTATACAAAACTGTCTCTGTTTTAATATCAGGTGTAGGTTATGGGCTGTTTCAGATTGTCCATGAAGCAGACGATTTGCCTCATGCTGTGGCAGGGGTGTGATTTGTGCTAACTGTAGATAGTTTAATTCTGATGTCTCTGGAAAGCTATAAATGCCAGAGACCTGAGAGGGGCAGGGGTGGGAGCAAGAAGAAGAATGAGAAGGAAGAGGAGAGGAGGAGGAGGAGGAGGAGGAGGAGGAGGAGGAGGAGGAGGAGGAGGAGGAAGAGGAGGAGAAGGAGGAGGAGGAGGAGGAGGAAGAGAAAGAGGAGGAAGAGGAGGAGAGGAAGGAGAAGAAGAGGGAGATGAAGATGAAGACTGGGACGGGGAAAGAGAAGGGGAAAGGGAAGGGGAGGGGGAGGGGGAAGGGGGAAGGGGAAGGGTGGAAGGGGAAGAGGAAAGGGAAAGGGAAGGGGACAGGGACTGGGACGGGAAAGGGGAAGTGTGCCTGTTTGTGTATGTGCAGCCTGTTTGTACCAACATGTGCCTGGATACCTGTAGATATTTGCCTGTTCAGCAGTCTCTGTGACAGTGAACAAAAAACTGAGTCTAATCTGGCTGCAATTTCTCAAGTCTCATCCATCTCCTAGCCTCCTGGGAGCCTCATTGTTTCCTTATTTGAGAGCTTTGAACTCACAGTCATTTCTAAAAAACATATACAATGCTACTGTGTTTTCCAATGCAGGATTGAATTTGGGCTACTATTTAATGATGCCCACAGCCTTGCCCACTCAATAATTTTCTGCTATGCACAAAAGTCAGTCTTCACCTTCCTCTGTAGTTGGGCTGACAGTTGTCTGAAGAGCTGTGAGAGCTAGGTTTCTTTTTTCTCTTAATCAAAGTCAATGCAAAATGTGATGATTTCAGTTAAAATATATTTAGATACTTATAAACACATTTTACTAAATTTGTGCACAGCTGGTTTGACCACCCTTGGAGAATGATTTTGAAATTCAGTTTTAACTTTTGTGTATTTTTGGAAGTCTGAGAATTAAGAACAAAATTATGTGTGTTGAAAATTATCTCAGATCCTGAAAGGGTTGTTTATGTGAATAAAATCTCAGGATCATGACATGAAGAAAAATAGAAAATTAAATAAACATCTGTGCACATGTTTTTCTTTTTAACACATAGTTTCAAATAGTTTAGTCAATGGGAGATTATACCATCCACTAAGTCATTGAAATGTTATATAAAATTTCTAGTGGAAAATTTTGCAATGTGCATAGCATTTGCTGCGGAAATGCTCATTAGTTATATATCCTAAAAACTTCCCAAACTGAAGTTGAGACAGGATTTCTTATGTGCATTTTGTCAGCTGGTATGTTGGTAGTCTCCTGGTGCTCTGATATGCTTCAGAGATTCCAGATTTCTATTTAAAATGTATATATAGTTTGCATCATCTCCCATTACTGTGTTTACTAGATCACCAGACAAGCCTAAAGTCAACTATCCAGCTTCATTATGGTTTATGAATATGGACAGCAATGGATGTGGTCTTTAAAATGAAGATAAGTCCTCAACTGCCAAAGTGGAGAATTTGTCCAATAAAATTATTCTCTTATGGAATGCCACATTGCCATTCAAAATATTTGTGAAAATGTATGTTAAAATGATAATATCAAAAATAATTATTAGTTTTACATAGTAATAGTAATTATCAAAACAGATAACTGCTACCTAAATTTAATTTTTTTATTATTACTATTATTTTCTTTATTTACATTTCAAATGCTATCCCGAAAGTTCCCTATACC
>NC_034606.1:10336966-10368115 GCF_900095145.1 Mus pahari | reverse complement strand
ATGTAGTTAATGATAACATGTATTTCTAAACAGTTAAAAAACTGGATTTTAAATAATCTTACAAAAGTAATGCATAGAGATATTAATGAGCCTAGTAGGATTACTCCAGAATATATGCAAGTACTAAAATATTTTTTTTTTAATTTAAAGGTGAAATCAGGATGTGGTGAACACTCATGCCTTTAATCCACTTGTGAGGTATAGGTAGGAAGGTAAAACGTTCAAGACCAGTTTTAAATACATAAAACCTTCCCTCAAAAGCAATCAATCAATCAATATGTATAGGCAACATTTTGATGAATTAACAAAATTAATAAAACAACATATGGACATAATTTATTTCCATAAACACTTATATCATTAACTTAAAGTTATATTTATTCCCACCAAAATATGTCTTTTGAGGGAAGCAAAGGACTTCCAAGCTAATGTCCTTTCTATGTATGGTGACATAAAAATGTAGAATAAGAACATGCCTATCTATAACCTAGTTTATTGACAAAATACACCCTAGTTGTGTGCAATATTTATTAGTATACTTTGCATATACTGATGGAATATATAGACACAAAGGCATCTCTGTACTATATCACAAATATATTTTGAATAATGGGAATATTTTATTCATTATCATATTTCTATTGTTTGATATTTTTTAAAAAATGAATACAGACTACATGGATATCACAAGAAAGATAAGCAATAGAATCTTCATATTGATACCACATTTTAAACATCATCATACATTTTAAATGCTGATCCCCTTAGTGTTGTTTTAAAGATCCATAATGGATGGAACACTGGACCCCCAATGGAGGAGCTAGAGAAAGTACCCAAGGAGCTGAAGGGGTCTGCAACCCTATAGGTGGAACAACAATATGAACTAACCAGTACCCCCAGAACTCATGACTCTAGCTGCATATGTAGCAGAAGATTGCATATTCGGCCATCATTGAGAAGAGAGGCCCCTTGGTCCTGCAAACTTTGTATGCCCCAAACAGGGGAACACCAGGGCCAAGAAGTGGGAGTAGGTGGGTAGGGGAGCGTGGGGGGGGGTATAGGGAACGTTCAGGATAGCATTTGAAATGTAAATAAAGAAAATATCTAATAAAAAAAAGGAGTGGTGAGGAGAAATATTCTGCCTGCAAGGCTAGGAAGATCAAATATTGACAAGATATTGTGTGGTATGAATTTCAGACACCACCCAATAATAATCACATCTCCAGCTAGCTCTGCCTAAAGGGACAAGCTGTTTTTGAAGTCTTAATGGAAACACAAAGGAATAATATCACAATCTAGAAGAAGAACACAGTTGAGGATGCATAGTTCCTGATGTTAAAGCTTGCTATAAGCTATATAATAAAGATGATATGATTCTGATGTAAGGAATACAATGTGCACTCCTGAAATCAGCACATACATTTGTTAGCATATATGTATATCATGTTGAACATATTCCCTTTCTTGAATATAACTATTCTGACTGAAATAAAACTTGATCTCAAAAGAAAAAGCAGCAGTTCTCAACCTTCCTAATGCTGTGACCCTTTAATGACCATTTAATATGGTCCCTTGTGTTGTAATGACCCCAAACCTTAAAATTAATTTTGTTGCTATGTCATAACTAATTTGCTACTTTTATTAATTGTAATGTAAATATCTGTTTTCAATTGGTCTTAGGTGACCCCTGTGAAAGGGCATGTGACCCATAAAGGGGTTGTGACTGACAGGTTGAGAACTACTACATTACAGTAAAGAACATGAGGGCTGGGAATATAGCTCAAATGGTAGAACATTTACTTAGCATGTACAGAGTCCTACATATGACTGATAATGCCATATATTCCATGTGTACCTGCAATCCCAGTACTCAAGAACTAGAAGCAAAAAGATCTGAAGCTCAAGGTTATCCACAGCTACATAGCATGTTTCAGAACAGCCTAGACTCTATGACATCCTATGTGGTGGTTTGAATATGCTTGGCCCAGGGAGTGCCACTATTAGGAGGTGTCACCTTGTTGAAGTAGGTTTAGCTATGTTGACGAAAGTGTGTAACCATAAGGGTGGGCAATAAGACCCTCCTCCTAACCACATGGGAGATAGACATCTAGCTGCCTTCAGAAGAAATAGAACTCTCAGCTCCTCCAGTGCCACGCCTGCCTGGGCACTGTCAGGCTTCCTGCCATAATGACAAGAGCTTATAAGGACTGAACCTCTGAACCTGTGAGCAAGCCACAATTAAATGTTGCCCTTTATTAGAGCTGCTGTAGTTATGCTGTTTCTTTATAGCAATGAAACCCTAACCAAGACACCCTGTGTCAAATGGAACAACAACAACAACAACAACAAAAGAATATACACATTAACTTAATTGGACACAAACTAACATTTAAGCTTCAGGTCTTTGTACTGAGCATCTTGAATGATTATGGACCCAGTCCCACTTGCATTTCTCCACCCCCACCTGTTAATGTGACAGAACTCCTAGAATCTCACACCTGTTTTGCCTCTAGCATATGGTTATTACTAATGGGCTCTTTAATGGAGTGCTAGAGAGTCTAATTTCTTCCAAGTAATACCACTCACCTTGTGGCTTTCCTGTTGGAGAAAAGAATGGATTTCAGTGCTGTATCACAATAGATCATAAATTTGAGCACACTCCAACACATGTGTTTATAATGTATAATCATGTGCTGTCTCAATATGGAGTCTCAATCTGTTATGCATTATTCCTGACTACTGCTTTTATGTCCATTTACAGTACAATCTTAAAAACCCTTTTAAAAACAAAGTGTGATCATAGCATTAGAAACTTGCAAACATCCCCTATGTCACTTAGAATAAAACATACAAATCACCATCATTAAGCATTAAACCAAACCACAATGACTTAAAGGAGAGGAACAATTTATTCATGGGGCTTCACCCAGAATAGCAATCCTGGTGGAAGATCTGCAAATGCGAAGATCATTATATAGGCACACACCTCCTATGTTTGAGTCTGTATATTAGAATACACCCCATGGCTTTTTCTAAAAGAACGAAATTGAGTTGTTATATTTCAATAATTCAAATCTTCTCAAATTTGAAAAATGAAACTTAAAATATAGCTTATAGACATATTTTGAAACAGACACATATTGAGCTAATTTTTAAAAATGAAAGAGCAAATACTTGGGGAGTGAATCCACTTGAAAGAAGAAAAGAGCCCTGGCTAAGCTTGTATTTCTGGTGTGCTTAATAGATCAGTGATGGCTCTCTGCATCTGCTACCATCCCCAGACAGCAGGGTCTTCAGCTCACAGCCACCTGGGAGTTTAGGCAACAGGGATTTCAACCCTCTGAACAGGCTGTGAGTTTGCTATTTGTAAATCTGGCTAATTAAGAAAAGGCTTCCAAGAAATCAGTGTTGCCATGCTTCAAAGAATGTGAACATTCTCAGGCCATTCTGAGTAGCGCTTTTAACAGGTGTCTAATTAACAACTGCAAATTCTTCTCTCGGGAGTCTTTATGAAAGACTCTGCGATTATTGTTATAATACAATCTGACCTTTCTGAACCATCCATTTCCAAGCAATGGGCATTGGATTTCATATAATATAAGTCATAAATGTGTGTGTATATGTATGTACGAGTTTCCATGAAATCCCTTCATCCACATTGTGAGACATACAGAACTGTCATATGCTCCATTTTACCATTAAATTATCTGGACAGGGTGTCTGTGTATATTTGCCAGGTGGCAGATAAATCATTACATAAAGAAACCAGACTAAGCTGCTGTCTTGGTCAGAGTTTCTATTCCTGCACAAACATCATGACCAAGAAGCAAGTTGAGGAGGAAAGGATTTATGCAGCTTACACTTCCACACTGCTGTTCATCACCAAAGGAAGTCAGGACTGGAACTCAATCTGGTGAGGAAGCAGGAGCTGATACAGAGGCCATGGAGGGATGTTACTTACTGATTTGCTTGAGTTCCAGAACGCAGAATTAACTAATTGGGCTAGACTGACTACACAACCAGTTTACTTTTTATCTCTCCTCTAAAAGTTCAGGGATCACAGGTAGACCCCATCACTCATCCGGCATTTTCACAAGATCTGAGGATATGAACTTGAGTCCTCACACTTCTACAGCAAGAATTTTGCCTGCTGAGTTCATTTTATCTCTTATTCTGTACATTTTCTTAATTACATTTTAATTTTTGTTATGTACTAACATGGAGATATATTTGCTATCAACACAAACAAATTGATAAAGACTCTTCACTCACCAAACATGTTCCATGAATGAAATTCAATTTCCATCCCACTGTTACTACTTTCTTTAGTGTCATTTTGACATTTCTTTATTAAATATCATGTGCTTCTTAATCACAAGCTAACTTAGGCCCTTCATAAACCAAAGTAAAACACAAATGGTGGAACTGATTTAGGCTATGTAAATATGAGAATATCAGTTTCAAAAGTAAGTGAAAAGAGACAGAGATACTAAAGCGATGTTTCTAGATGGTTTATTTGATCTGTTAGAATTACTCTCACCTGTCATATTACATGCTTATACCCCTGGATTGTAATGATCATCATAAACATTTTTCACTTTGATCTGTGAAAATCTGTGCCATTTCTCATTGGTAGAACAGCCAAGTAGGAGTGTTATGAATAGCTGATTGGAATTTGGCATTGTGCTCCTTTTGTTTTATAAGGAATCCTGAAAACCTGGACAGTAAGACATCGGTTCCTCTAGACAGACTTCCTCCATCCCTTTCAGTCTGAGATGGGTGAGTCCTTCCAGACACAGAGGTCCCTGTTGGAGGGTGTCATCAAAGTGCTGTCTCTAATCATTGACTTGCATATTTTTCTCTTCTGAATGGGTACAGAAGGGACCAGCTTTTCATGGTTATTGTATTCATGGCATCTTAGCACATAGTGGATGATCAATGACTGTTTGCTAAATTATTGTCTTTAGTGGAATAGAATATTAAATTTGGTTCTTATAGACCAAAAGTTTTAAACTATGTTGTCTTAAACTCTCTTCCCTGGAAATCTGCAGACTTTGATCACACACACACACACACACACATATATATATATATATATATTTATGTATATTATATATATACTATATATACAATATAAACATATACATATTTACATGTATAAGAATATCTGTAATCCTGGCTCTGGTCTAGTGAATTTGGAAAATGGAAAATGTATCATAGGTCGCGGTGGTTCCTTCTACACTTCCTTGTTGCTGATATCTTCAGTTCTCAGATATAGACAAGCAGGTGGAGGTTTTCAAGCATGGAACTCTTTGTTGGTTAAATAATAAAATTTAACCTCCATCCCCAATTTTGCAAACACAAGAACTGTTAATGTCTTTGGTATTTTTGCCAATGATCCAGAAGGGGGCAGCATTTATTCACAGTAAGGAAATTTAGCAACCCTTTCAAAGTCTTCAAAGCTAGACAAAATGGCCAGTTAAACAGTTCGTGTATTTATATATGTCAAGAACAGAGAAAAGTGTGGAAATCCCGGCATCCACTTTGCTGTGTAGGCATCTCATAAAGAACTAACATATAGCTCCATGAAAAAAAAATTCATTCACAACTGAATCCTTGATGCTGGGCACAGCTTTTAGTACACATTGGCACTCAAAACATTGATTATTTATAAATACTACAGGTATAATGCACTGACATAATCACCCCAAGACACACATGTAAACTAGAAAAAACAATGTGTGGATCTCTCTTTACTCACCATTGTTTTCGTGGCCCTAACTCAGTTCTGTATATATGCAACTTCAACCCGTATATTTACTTAACAAATACACTGAAAACCTGACATACAGGTTTTTTGTTTGTTTGTTTGTTTGTTTGTTTTAACATGATCTACTCTTCATAACAAAATATACACCATCAACTGGATCCTGGAACAAGGGTTAAATTGGGGTTGTACCATGTGTACCATGAGATAGACTTCATGGCAGAAATGAATTTAATTAATACTAGACACATCAGGTAGCAAAAATGACGATTTGGGATCAGATGTTCAACCTGTTCAGCTACCCTTAAATGTTACTACTTATGTCACCTTCCTCCCAGTAAACGTTGATGGTAAACATTTTATACTAAATCAAACAAATCTTCTGTAATAGCTTATCCCACCCATCTTCTCAGGTAGAGATGAGGATGAGAGGGTTTGCTACCTTTCCAGTGTTGCACAGCTGAGTAATCAGAGCTTACTTCTGCCCAGTCTTCTCCCTAGCATTCTGCTGCCCTTTGTGTAGTATCAGCCTCATCCACTCACTATCTATAGCAGGTTTCACAAAGATTCCATCTTTAGAAATATTTTAGGCTCAAAGCAAATGTAAACTTATCAGTTCATTCAATAACTAATAGATAATTTGGCACTATCACACCCCTATAGAATGAAATAGATCTCCCCTCTTTTATCATATAGAATAGAACTTTAACAATCTTGTTCTTTGTATTTAGTTCTAAATCCATATTCTGTTCAAAAGATTCAATATCTCTACCTGATATTCTCTCTGATTCCTCTCTGTCTCTGTCTCTGTCTTTCTCTGTCTGTCTGCCTGTCTATCTATCTATCTATCTATCTATCTATCTATCTATCTATCTATCTATCTATCTATCTATCTATCTATCATCTATCTATCTACCTATCTATCTATCTATCTATCTATCTATCTATCTATCTATCTATCTATCTATCATCTATCATCTTTCTCCCTCCCTCTCCTTCTCCCCTCTATCTCTCCTTTTCTCTTTCTCCTTCCTCTATACATGTCTCTTATTTTCCTTTCTCCCTTCCTCTCTCTTTCTTAAACTATCAAGCAGTTCTTCCAACATTTGTCACAAAAGACTAACTTTTCTCAGTTTCATTGACTTTCTTCCATTATCAAATTTAAGTCACTACATTTTAATATATCTATTTGAGACCCTTTGTTGTTTTACTGATCTACTTTGTTATATTTTTGGCGAATAATTATAGCTTTATTTTGATTCTTCAAGTTACATGATATCAATGGTTCAGCTATATATTTCTTCTTTCCTCTTGTATTGGTTATTCTTGATTTTTGCCCCACACAGAACTATAAAATCATTATTTTTAGTAATCCATAGAATAACTTCTGGCATTTTAACTGGATTTTTGTAGAGTGGCTGCATTGGGAAATCTTGCCAACTTTGAGTATTCTGTTTATGAGAATAGAATATCCTCTATGTTTTCCTCTTTAATTTGTCTCATAATTTTGCAGGTTACCTTGAATAGATATCATATACATTTTCTTATATTTTTACCTAACTAATTTTGGAAGGGGTATACATATAGGCAGTATTGTGTTTTGCATTTTAAATTTTAGTTTTTCATTGCTAATATTTAGAAAATGATTTGTTTTGTATCCTGATCTTATATCTTGGCACTCTTGTATAGTAGTTTATCAGTTCCAATGGGCTTATTTTCTCATTTTTTCATATTTCCTAGATGGCTAATCATGTCATCTGTGAACAAAGGAAATTCTATTTCGTTTTTCTTGATCTTCCCTTCTAAATTCCCTTCCATGCCCTGCTTCATTTTCTAGGATTTCTAGTACGATGCAGAAAGGACTTCTGAACAGAGAACATTTTTTCCTGATCTTAGCAAATATTCTTCTAAATTTCTTTACACACTGATGTTAGTTGTAAAGTTGTCTTTGTAGGTGTTCTTGATCATATTTAGTATGTTTTCTGGGAGGTTTTTGTTTTACTGTGAATTGATACAGGATTTTGTCATCTACTTTCTGTTTCTATTATGATTACATGATTTCTTCTTTAGCTTATTGTTATAATGGAGTGTGTTATCTTATTGATTTTTCACATGTTGAATCAAAGCTGATAAAATGGCTCAGCTGGTAAAAAAAAAAAACCACTTGCCATCAAGCCCAGCAACCTAAGTTAAACACTCAGGATCAACATGGTGGATAGAGAGGAGGACTCCTATAAGTTGCCCTGTGATTTCCACACATAAACTAAGTCATGAAACACAAACACACACACACACACACACACACACACACACAATGCAACATTTTTTTTTAAGGTTCACTCAGAAACTGGAGTGATAGCTTGGTGGTTAGCAGCTGTTCTTTCAGAGGACCAACGTTCAATTCCCTGCACCCATATGGCAGCTCACAAATGTCTATAACTTCTGTTCAAGGGGATTCTACAACCTTAGAAAAACATGACTGCAGGCAAAACACCAACACACTAAATACAAAATAAATTATAAAAAAGGTTGACACAACTTAGCATACCTGGAATAAATTGGATTTTGAAGGGAAGGTGAGGGGAGAGGAAGAGGGAGGGGTAGGAAAAGGAAGAGCTGAGGAGAGAGGACGGGGAGTTTAAGGGAGAGGAGAAGAAAGGAGCAGAGAGGAGAGGAGAGGAGAGGAGAGGAGAGGAGAGGAGAGATATCAGGGGGGATTCTGAGAACAAAGGGCAGTGACTAGCTAGGGATTTATAGGAAGAGCCCAGATCTTGCCCAGCTTATCCAGAAACTTTTTCTGTTTGTGGGTGATTTGTTAAGGTCAGCCTTTCCAGAGAGTCAATTTTGGATTAATCCCCACATTTAGAGGCATCAAAGCCAAGCCAAGATTGTTCTCCAGAAATAGGATTTTATAGGAAGAGTCTACCTTATATATTGTGTAGAAAATGGTGACTGTTCTACTTCATATTTAATAACACTTACTCTGTGAAAAAAGTAGTAATATTGCAACATCTTGGAGAACACTACTTTTCAAAAGTTTTGTTTTATTTATGTGTATGTGTGGGGTCAGGTATGTGCATGTGGTGACTTTGGAGAGCAGAAGAGGGTATCAAATCCCTGTAGCTGAAGTTATAGGCAGTTGTGTGTCAATCATTGTGTGCGCAGGATGATGAACTCTTGCCCTCTTCTAGAGCAGTACATGCTCTGAATCATTGAGCCTTCTCTCCAGCGCAACAAAATAGTAATACACATATTTTAAAGTTCTTTTCTTTTCAGAAAAGACATGTGGCAGTAAATATGAAATGGTCAACTTTAAAACCATAAAATGCATTTATTGCCATTTTCAGAGTAAGTACTGTGGCATTGAATTGTTTAACCTGATACACTTCTTGTTCCTTGTTCAGAAGAATCATCTAGGAGAGCCCATTATCAAGAACCTCTGTGAAAATCCTACATTAAAAGACTCCTTATACAATAACTGGGACCAACTGGAAATCCACAAATCCAATGTATGGTGTAGGAAAATGAAAAAAACCAATCTTCCATAAGATCAATATGGCCTAGCTTCTACCTCCCATCCTTCATATTCTCTAAGAAATGTGACTTCCCAGTCCAGCTGAGCTTCATGGATTTTCTATTATAGAAAGATCAAATATCAAAGATGAATTGGTGTAAAATTAAGAAGAGGAAAGAAACAACAGCACAGATAGCAAAAGAAAACTCTACAATAGTCTGAGAGGGGTTCCATTTACTTGGAGTAACAGTCTCTAGGAGCATCCTAAAAGCAGCCTGTCCCTTTCCATCCTGTATTTGTAGTTATGAAAAGAGAAGATGATTGACTAGCCTTGTTAGCTTGTTTTCATGTTCATAAATTGTGCTAATTTTCAATCAATCAGTGTTGCAGTTATAAGATTATACTTAATTGCTGTCTATGAAAACAAAATCAGCAATTTCGGTTTCCTTGTGGGAAGGATTACCATACGCCCAACTTTCTGAGGGATACTTTTCAAATCTCTGTTTTCATCTGTCACACATTAGTATATTTTTTTAGAAAGTGGCTTTGAAAATATCTATTAGAACATACAAATATGATTGTAATTATATTTCTCATTTTATCCTACCTTACATTGTTTTAATTTGGTGTAATTATTTGAACACCTAATAGTCACTATGCTTGTACTTGTTCAATAATCAGAAATGTTGCTAATGAGTTTTAAATGATATAGTAGTTAAAATCAAATACTTCACAATGAATAAGATCTGATTAGTTCACTGCCTGTGCCTTTAAGCAAATTTTTAAAACTTTATTTGCATTAATCAAAATACATAATTACCTCTTCCCTTCAGTGGTCATTAATATGCATTAAATAATTTACGTGTAGCTCTTAGCCAAAAAAATACATGTAGTTCTAAGTAATGTTAGCTGTTATCACTTTGATGCCTCATTATAGACAAATAATATATATGACTAAGTTGCTTCTTTGGCTATATAAATTATATACAAAGTGTTTTGTGATAATATTAACTTTTTTCCATTACAAAATGGTACATGTTAGTATTTATTTCTAAGATTTTCCAACAAACATGTAAATTAAATTTTTCTAAGAATTTGTCTTTTGCTTCATGGTAGATTATGAGTAGCAGAAAATGAATGTATGTTACTGAGAAACTTCATACAATCCCTGGAAAAGTACAAACTTCAGAGCTTTATTTTTCATGATAGCCACATAGAAGAGGAAGCATATTTTCTGTCTTTTTCTGAAAGAAGAAAGAGGTAGAAAGAGAAGGAGAAAGCTTCTTTATATGCAGACTAGAGTAGGTGAGAGTTGGGGTTCACTGGCAGAGCTGTGGTGTGGAGAAGGAGTGGACATTGTAGTGAGATAGTCCTAAATTTGATTTTAGCATCTTAGTACGTGGCTATTTAGCATCTTTCTCCTGTGTGTTTCATTTTTCATAATGACAAAGAGCATTTTAAACTATACTGTAAAGTTTTTCTGAGAACATAACAAAAATACCTATCTTAGAAACATTCTCCATCTGTCTTCCGATCTATATAAGTTATTTACAAAATACTTTTTGCACAATGTGTAAGCAAGGGAAGTATGAAAATACTTGTCAATGCCTGGTCTCATTCTTGCTTACTCATTGCTTCTATAAGCATCTTCTGGAGGCTAAAAATGATTTGTTTCAAATCATTTTAGCTAAGATGGAAAACCAATCTTGCAGATGTATTCATCCTTTAGCCAATCAATTCAAAACCAGATACCTTCTACTGGAGCAGAGGTTGACACAGCTTATAGCTTTGGTGCTCTGGTAGCCTATGTCGATAGGTGCTGACCTTCTCATGCCCTGTCTGTGGAGTATCAGCATTCAGGCCTCCACTTCTTCCAGCTGTTACATCTCCTGTACTGGGTTCTTCACCTCTTGGTTCAGGTAACAGTGAGTTCTTTGACAGAGGGTACAAGCTCTTCCTGAAAGGAAAACGAAAGCTATTATTAAACACAGCAATTTGGAGGAGATGAGGAAGCCATATGGGTTCCAACTCATTTTGTAGGGCTCTAGCTCAGATCTATAAATTCTAGCTTGTTCTTGTATCCCTTCCCCCAAATCATCTTGTTTTTCTAACCATGCTTGTAGGCATCAGACGCTAGCAGCTACTCAAGAAACTCAACTTCACATTATCTGTTTCTCATACTCCCATGTTGGGTAGGTTCAAAACTTTGTAATAATTCCCCCCAAAGCAAAATGTATGTATATTTATATGCTTCTGTACATTTTTAATTGCACTGGTATTTATATATAGCACATAACATTTCAAATAAAGTGAAACACAGAGTATGTGAAATTTTGTCTTTTTTTAACTTACCATGTTTTTTAAAGATTCATTCACTAGGCAATACGCATCAGCACTCTTTCCTTCCTGTGGTTAGATATATTTGATTTTACAGCTCTATCATCTTTTGTTCATTCATTCATTGATAGAGTTTGAGCTGTTTCTACTTTTTGGTACTAAACTGAGGTTAAAAATGAATAACATTATAGGGGAACTAAATAGACTATTGTAGATAGGTGATTTTATGCTGCATAAACTTAACTTTGATTTTAAAGAAGTAAGGATATAAAGTTATAAAGTTTTTTTAATGCATGTATATCTAATTGTTCAGAACAGATCTGAAACAACATCACCAAAATCTATAAATGGCAAACTGTAGTAAAGAACAGCTGTGTGATCATTAAACTGGACCTTCCCCATGATAAGATCAGAGCTTTCATATTTGACTGGAATCTGCTTCGTATATTATTCTTTGCTCTGCTCTGTTGCTGCGAGTCTGCCATTGATTGACTTCTTGACATGCTCATAAAATCAATTTACATCCAAGCTCTGAGAATAATTCTCTTAATAGGTTGCCGCTTTCACCATTTAGCCAACCGAGACACATTTCTTTCCACACCACTCCATACTTATTTAAAAAGGCATTTGGTGACACTTATCAGCCTGCACATGCCAGCAATTAGATGTCGATAGAATTTCTATGCTCAATCTTTTGTATACGAGGACCATATTAGCCAAACAATTTTCTGAATTCATCATTTTCTTTGACCATGGAGTGACTTTAGACTCATCGGATAAAGGCTCACCACATCTCACCATCTCTTTCTCCTTAAAAGGGTATGGGAGGTAGAATATCCCCAGACAGCTTTCTTTTCCAATATTTATTTAGCTTTTCATATAAGACTGGCTTTTATTCCAGCTGCTAACTTGGCTTTCTTCTTTGGTGTTTCATGTCTTTCTTAGTTCAAAGACCTGCAGGGATTGTCCTTATCTTAAAGCAATGTCCTTCCTTCATGGGCAGCCACATCCTCTTGCACAGCACCTCCCCCCAGATGCACTGGTTTATATTTAGCTACTGGAATATATACAAATCATCTCCATCTTGGCCCTTCCTTCTATTTTCAATATTATTTTTCAACACATCCATATGGCTTCTTCCATTTCATTATTCAAACCTCAAATTATCTGCTGTCCCCTCATATCAGGTACCCCTTACTAATGTGTCTTCCTCAGTTATAACCTGTTGCATTTATTATATTTCTCAGTATCTCACTCTATTTCATTCCTTGAAAATAGGCATTTTACCTAACTAGTTTGCAACAACTTCTCACTGTTTGTATAATGAATGTCGAGCAATTGGAAGATCTATAATATGTATATTTTTTACTGTAAGGTTAATCATGCAAATGAATGTAAATCACAAATGTGAACCATGGTGGTATTGTTTCTTGTGATACTATAACAGAATGAGTATGTATTTTAGCTCATTAGACTTATTTGGGGTGTTAGTGATGAAATATAATCATTCAGTTCACCTTTACATTTTAATTTTGAAATGTTATTATTAATCTTAGTGGCATCCTTTGGACATAAAATTGGTCATTGTATTCTAGTAGATTTAAAACTTAGAAACTTATCTGGTCTGGCAACATAATCACACTATTCCTGCTTTTCAGTAATAACACAACTTGAAGGTAGTAGGACTAACCAGAAGGCAGGAGTAGAGGCAAGAGTGGGTCTCATTGAGTGGAAAAAGAACAGGAAGGTAGGTGGAGGGGAAGGGTAATGCAAGGAACGTACTGTATCATAAGTGATAGTTGCTGAATCTGAAGCTAAATGGAGATGGAAAACTTTCTATTAAACTTATTCATTTGATTATAGTATTAACAGTTACATTATTACTGAAGATATGTTAAGAGAACCAGGACTGAGCATGAACATGAAGACCATGACATTATGTGACTCTTAAATACACAGCTACTACAAAACCTTTCTTTGTTATCTTGTGCAAGGGATGTGCATTTCTGTGACCATTGGTTTTACAATCTGTAACTCGAAAAATTCATATTATCTTCAAGGTTTAAGTCTGAAATGATATAACATGGAAAATGCCTAGAAGACATTGTATATTCAATAAGTGTGGACTTTACTTTTCTTATCTGCAAATTCTTAAAATCAATCTGTTACTATACCTCACCAGGGCCTTTTTCCCTAGATGGAAAATTCACCAACTTAAGTTGGTAAAGAGAAGTTCTTCTAGTGTTGGGAGTCCTGAACCCACAGTTTTTCATCTCTATTCCTTTGATCTGCTGCTTCTGCTTCCCACTGGTACTGCTGCTGACCACTCTCTGGGTGTCTTCAGGTGTCCTGTATTGCTGTTAGTTCTGCTGCTATCAATGCTTGCCATATCCTCTTTATATCACCACCTTAGCCCGTTCTATTAATGATAAACATCCAAAATAGGCATGAAAAGTCCACTAAATGAAAATCTTTTCTTGGATCTAATTTCTACTACTAAAGGACAGCACAAGAAGGTGTTTCCTGAGTGACTGCGGAAGTAGGCTGGTGGTTGTACTTATATAGCCACTATGAGTAATGTCGCAAGGGCCTTTAAATCAACCATGCATGTAAAAACTGGTGTTGTTTGTACCTATCACAGGCCTTCTGCAACTGAAGTTCACTGAGGATTTCAATGTCAAACATTCTGGAACAGGTTGTTTGAAAGTGTTTTGGCTAGAATTAAATGGCTTTTGGAACTATAGTATGTATTAGCAACACATACTATTGTCTTTTGGGATCTTTAAAGCACTATTGAAAGTAAGGTTTACTGTAAGGTTAATCATGCAAATGAATGTAAATCACAAATGTGAACCATGGTGGTATTGTTTCTTGTGATACTATAACAGAATGAGTATGTATTTTAGCTCATTAGACTTATTTGGGGTGTTAGTGATGAAATATAATCATTCAGTTCACCTAGTAGGGACTTTTAAAACTAGGGCAGTTGGTTTAGTTGCTCAAGAAGGGCTGCTTGTCTTGTCTACTAGGTCAAGTCAGGCAGAAAGGTCTTACAACTAGAATATTAAGGATTCAAGTCTGACTAGCCCCAACATGTTAGCTTATGGAAAGGTAAAATATTCAGTAAAAGTAGAACTTATAATAAAGGCCTATTAAGTGACAATAATAATATATTAGCAATAGTTAATAATCATTATCGGTACCTAATTGTGATCTATTCAGACAAAAACCCATGGAGGGAATTGAGTTATTTTTATCTACTTTAAATCTTTGATTATCTTTAAACAGGGATTACATAGGAGGAATAAATTATTTTTTTAAAAACAAGAAGAAAGAGAAGGAGGAGGAAGAAAAGAAAAAGAATAAAAACAAATAAAAAGAAAAAGAGAATGTCTCAAATATGGGTAGCAATTCTGGGTTTCCTATTAACATCTATCTGGTGATACCCTTTACTACATCTATAAAGCACTGAGTTTATGTCTGGCCCTTGAGGAGTTCTCCTTGGAAACTCTACTTTCTAGCTAGCTAAATCTCCTACCTACTGGTCTCCTAATTATTATGCCTCCTATGGAACCACTTGATGTATTTTATTATTACAGCTTTCTAAACGCATGTCTTTACTGTTCAAAATTGAAAGTGGGCCTGAATCTTTAAAGATGTTTGTACTTACTTCTACTCTATAATTTTTGGTTTAAAACAGATACAGCTAATGCAAACCCAATATAGTCATGTCTGATTTAAACTCTTTAAGAATGTTCAATGCATTAGGCCCATATATACTCTGTTGTTTCTTATTTCTAGTTTCTTTAAAAGACTTCTGGTTTGTGTGTGTGTGTGTGTGTGTGTGTGTGTGTGTGTGTGTGTGTGTGTGTTTATATGCTCCATGAACATTTAAAATGACCTTAGGAGACAGAAAAGGGCACTGAAGTCCATGAAACTTTCATTACAAGCACATTTGAGCCACTCAATATGGTTCCAAACAATATGAGTCCTCTGAAAGAATACTAAATGGTTCTAACCACTAAGTACCTGTTCATCCATTCTGTGTCTTGTTTGATCATGAGTTCTGAGTACCTCACTCACACTTGAATACTTCAGAAACTGTAGCTTTGATACTTTCTACTTTAATTGTCCCATCTCCAGACTGTAGATAACATTTGCCACAGACAACAGTTCCCTAGAAACTTACCATTTCTCATACAGAGCAACCAAAATATACTACCAGAGCAAATATCCAAGTACCAACCAACAGGGGCCTGAGCCTTGAATACACAGACAAAAGAGATCACTCAGTTTCCTCCATGGAAGCATTCCTGTAGTCCCATATGCAGCAATAGATGGTGTACTAAAAAAACCTTGACATCCATCCTGCCACTTGGCAAAGCATTGTGGTACTGTATAGCATCTCTAATGCCTGGTTCTCTTTCCTCCCATGGACTCTGTAACTTCTTGGTGTCTTTGCAAATGTAGGTTTTACACAATAGGACCAAAGAAGAAACCAGGAACCATGCTCTGGGGCTGAGTGTGCACTCATGGCAGATCTCAGGAAGGAAAATAAACCTTGTCTTTCTAGAGCCTCTGTTACCAATGACTATCATGACAACACAGTAGACAAATTCAGTCTTGATGATTTACTCATGATAGCTAAACTGAAAATTTTCCATTGATCTTGTTAAAAATCCGGCTCTGACCTACTCAAATGTCAATTTTGAGTCAAAGCTGAACAGGGCCACATAAAAGTGTGTGTGTGCATGTGTGTATGCATACGTGCATGCTTGTGTTCTTGCCCCTATGAGAAATAAAGACAAAGGAGGGAACTTTTGATTCTGTGAACTGCAGACATTATACTGAGTCCCTTTTAAATATTAACATTTGGAGACTTAAGTTTGTTATCTGCATGTGAGGAAAAAAAATCTGTAACTGCAGGTGAAACGGAGAGGAGAGTAAGACAGGAAGAAAACCACCAACAGGAATGATAAACCCAGTTTTAATGACAAAGTTACTTCACAAAGTATAACTTGGGTGCTTGGTAAAATGATCTGACTTCATTAGTTGATATCCAGACCCCTAAAGCCATCATCAGCCTGGAAGAAAGCCATATGTGTTGGTCATACAAATGGACATTGATTTTTCAATAAACTGGAACCCAAATCCAACATCACTCCATGATATCTTTTCTCAGGAGAGAGTATTTCTCGCTCATGCCTGGCACTGCATTTCAGCTCTACTATTACAAGAATTACATGGGTGAAGCAAAGTAGGATACATCAGCTCACTTAAGTCATGTGATAAATGAGGCAATTAAGGCAATTAGATGCACAGTTACTGAGTTATATCTATTTTGCTTTGTAAAGTATCATTTTAAGTAGGATCATCTGTCTTACCATACTTGACGGCATTATAATTTTGTGGAGCAGAAAAATTGTGGTTCGTTACTATGAAAACAGTACCCACTCTCCTAAGGGGATAAAGAAGCCACTGAGGTTGTGGTTGCTTAATCCTTTCTTCAGAAGACAGAGCACATTCACACTTGCCTACTTTGTTTCAAATATATAAAGACCTGGCTGCCCAGTCACTGGGAGATTAGTAGACAACACTGTGTTTTTTCACAATTCATGATGTACTGGGTACATCATTTCAAAGGAAAAGAAAGAATGATGCTGTAGCCACTTGGGCCTTCTGTGAAGAATCATGGAAGGGAAGGAAGAAGCTGAACTCTTGTCTAAGGGGAGAGTGCTGAGGCTTTAAATAGCATAGTGCTACCCATCAACAAGCACAGTTCCTTTATGCACAGAACT
Organism: Mus pahari; assembly: GCF_900095145.1. Taxonomy (NCBI): domain Eukaryota; kingdom Metazoa; phylum Chordata; class Mammalia; order Rodentia; family Muridae; genus Mus; species Mus pahari. Next base: position 10,350,699 of record NC_034606.1, on the reverse strand, counting down.
TTTTGCTCTAGAAGAGGTGTATAGAGTCTTAAGGAGTCTCTGGAAAAGGAACCCCTGAGCCATTTTACTCGAGAAGATTCAGCACCCTCAAAGTCTCCATTGAATGTCAGGAGACCTATTTAAGGTCTACGTCAAAACACCAGGAGTCAGGAGGTAAAACAAATAAATCATGAGTGAAAGCATTGCCTTGCCATACTGGCCTGGTAGCCAACTGTCTCCACAGTAGAGACGGCTAGAGGTTGTACACGAACCAGATATTGTTGTATTCACAAGCTTTGCTGCTTTTGTTTTAAACTCACAAACACATAGCTAAATGTAAGGTAATTTTCATGTAAGCATGGATTCTTTTAGCTAGCATGTGTACTCTGTGGTTTGTCTAGAGTACAGGTACACAGACTCCCACACCACTTGATTCCTTGTCTGTTACTTCTTGCAACCAGAGAAGAATTCTTGAACTTCTGCCTAGTGGTTTTGGGGAAACTAAGTCAATGCTGTCATGGAATAATTCTAAGCTTGAAATCTGCTGACACAGGGTTCCTAGGAGTATGATTGAGAAATATAAGCTGAACAAATGGGTAGAAGCTAAGAGTTGCAGCCAAGAAAGCATTCTTGGCATGGAAATGACACTGGAGGGATGGATCAGCTGTTAAGAGCACTTGTTGCTCAATCATAAGAACAGGAGTTTGCATCTCAGAAACAGCACCCACAATTGGCAGCTCATAAACTCCAGCATTCTAGCTCCCAGGAATCTTACACTCTCTTCTGGCCTCTGTGGGCACATGACGTGACTACATACAGACAGACATAGCCACAGTCTGACATACACAAAAAAGAAAATGTAAAAGCTATTAGAAAGCAAATAGAACTTAAAACATGTGTGAGTATTTTCAGGCAGCAATACCTTTCAGCTGTTAGGCTGTTTTTAATTTCATGATCAGCTTCCTAACCGAAGAGTGGATGGTGTTCATGATGCACAAGTATCTCTGAATTTCTTCATATCTTGATAATAGACATACAAAGCCAGATGAGAATAAAACGTATAACATTATATTGACACTGGCTGGACATTGTCCACCAATCTCTCAAAACATAGAACTTCCAGTCAACTGGACAAATGGATATAGCCATTTGTGAAGCCAAGATAAGTTTCCTCATTTCTTCCCATCCAGTCAATATCTTAGATACTGTCTATGAGAAAAGAAAGATCCACAAGGCAATTATCCAGCCATTATAGGAAGACACTACTATCTTCTCAAACCTGTATTCTTGGAATATTTATGCCTAAAAAAATACTTAAAGAAATGCTAAAAGGGGTAACATTCCCATTTTCTAAAACAAAACTATGCAAAAAAATGAGTAATATCCTTAATGACCTTTATTCTCATTATTCCCGTGACTCAGTTTTAAAGCTAATCATGAATACTTGCTTTTTCAGATGAATTACAAAATAGCTTTCATTAAAATATTTTGGGGAGTTACATCTAATTTATAAATTGACTTTAATGTATTAACATTGTTATACTATTGAATTTCTTTAACCAAAACATATTCAAGCTTAATTATATGCACTTCAGTGGAATTACATAATTTTCCCTATAAAAGTCTTGCAAGTCTGCTGAACTGATTTATGGATTTTAAAATAATTTTATTGCTGTTGTGTTGGATTTATGTCTCCAATTTTTTCAGTTAGCTCTATTGAATTTTCTGTAATGATATTGTATTGATACTGTTCATGTCTTCTCTTGCTATTCTACTTTGGACAAATATTACACTTAACTTGTATTTTACTATTTCCAATTTATTTTCTTTTCTTACTTTGTTGAATCAATTAGGATTCTTCCTATAGTTGCTAAGACATAGTCAAGCATTTTTATGTACGAGTTAAAAGTAAGTTTAAATTTAAAAGGTTTTGTCAAGACTTTAGTGGAAACTATTTACTAAATGCTAATAACTTTTCATTCATTAGAGAACTTACTAATTTCTCATTTGATGTTGTAATGATATTAAGTCATAAAATACCTTTTGTGACAATGCACAACATTATCTAATACTTAATGTTTAGAAATTATTTTTAGAAATTATGTTAATACACTTCCCGTGCTACATCTAGCTCTTCTAGAATACATGTCATTTGATAATTTGTATTATTCTCTGAAAAAATACTGATTTTAGCTTGTGACTAATTCTTTGTACTTGTGTTTATAACTAAGATTTATCTATGTCATCCCTGTTTGGTGTTTTCCTTTATGTTCTGTTTTTGTAACAAAATTGTTGAACTTAATTAAGTTTTGAAGACTCTTAACATTTTTAATTCTTTGTAATTTTATTTAACAGAGATGGCCTGTTCCTTAAAAGCCAAATAGAACTGACTCATACATTCTTGCCTTTTTTGTTAGTCAGAATAAATTATTAATATGCTTATTGTTATATCCAATTTTACCTCTTCCTGAGTCATTTAAATAATTCAAATTTCTCAAAAGCATCCTGTACATTCTTTGTTTTTATGAGTGTTTATTTTATTGTTTGGATTTTATTACTGTTGATGGTATCCTGAGATTTATTGACTTCTATATCCCCAGTATTTCATCATTTTCTTAAATAAATTTCCGAAGGACAACAAATTATTAACTTCTTATTCACTAAAGCTATTTTATGCTCTAACTATGAGGTCTCATCAGTCTCTTGCTTCTGTGTTAGTGTGAATTATTTATATTTTAATGAAAGTTTATAAAAGTCCTACGAGTGTGTGTGTGTGTGTGTGTGTGTGTGTGTGTGTGTGTGTGTGTTAAAAGACTTTAAGCAGATGGAAAGGCCAAAAGAATTTTTTAATTAATTATTTTACTCATTTATATTCCCAAATGTTGCTCTCCTCCCAGTCCACCCTTCCAGAGTTCTTTACCCCCATTCCTCCTGTCCTTCACTTCTGAGAGGGTGACACACCAACTCCTGCATTTCCCTTCTCTGGGGCATCAAATCTCTATAACATTAGGCACATCCTTTCCCACTGAAGCCAAACAAGGCAGTCATGTGCTTTATATATGGGACAAAAGAACTTAAGAACTGGTGGTGTGGGGATGGAGTGGGGGGGGATGGAGGGGGGGATGGAGTGGGGGGTGAGGAAGGGTGCTGTGAAATGCTTTCCACTGGCACCATGTGGTTGTTATATCATAAACTTACAGCAGCATGATTACCTGCATAAGACCTGTGCAATCTCAAACCAGTCAAGTTTTCAGTGTGGATCAAGAAAAGGCTCATGTGCTAAGGCAATTGGTAATTGGCAATAGATGGCTACTGAAGGAGAGAGAGTCATTTTTCTATGGAGGTGTGTCCACTTTATAGGTTAACAGTGCTCCAATGGAAAGCACCACAACCATGCATTTATGTTCTGTACTAACTGGAGTTGGTGGGTTATAATGAAATAAAATACATAAGATATTGATGGAACATGCAGTAATGGAGTCTAGAAGGAAATGGAAGAGAGGAGCAGGGATTAATGCCATCCAAATACTTTTTATACATAGATGAAATTTATAGAGAATAAATAAAAATATCAAACCAAAAAAAAGCGAATTACTATGGAGAAGACAATATGCACTGTGCTTGATGTGTTTTAAAACATATAAACTTAAGGATAAAATAATAAATCACATTGAATTGGCTTAAAAACAATGCTAAAGGAATTTACAGGTTATATCTGCCACACAGTTTCAGAAGGTAAATACATGATTATCGTGCTAGGGAACATGGGCAGGCAGGCACGGACTTAGTGAAATAGCTGAGAATTTACAGCTTATCTACAAGTTGAAGTCAGAGAGAGAGAGAGAGAGAGAGAGAGAGAGAGAGAGAGAGAGAGAGAGAGAGAGAGAGACCTGGGAATGATGTGGAATTTAGAAGCCTTAAACCCACCCTAAACAATACACCACCACCAACGAGGAGAGTTCTAACAACTGTGGACCAAAAATTCAAATATATTATGCTATGTGAAGGGCACTGTCATTAAAACTTCCATACTTATGAAACTTCCTTCTTCCCCTAGAAGGGAATATTTCAATTCCTAGGAAATAGTTGAACAACTAAATAGCATCCTCTTCTGGAGAAAGGCAGCATTAAAAATAGCTTCATCATTAAAATTTATGTGTCCATAATCAGAATATAATCTGTGTGCAAGCTTCAAAGCTATAGAAAAATTAGAGGAGGAGAACAAAGTAGGGTGGGCTCGAAAATACCAAGTCCTGGGTCTCTCACTCATCAGAGCCCATCTGTATGAATGTGCAAGTCATACTGCTAATGACCCAGGCTGATCCAACCTCATGGCTCCAACGCTAATTAGCCAGACAGTCTCTTGGCTGAAGCAAAAATAAAATGCTGGTCAGTACAGAAAGATGAATATCATGGCAAAATCATTAAGTTAAAGTAGCTGTCATTGCTTGTCAATACCCTTTCTTGCCACAAGGTAATGGTGGAAAAATGGCTACAGTTTGATATATTTCTGGAAAAAGTCATCCATTCATTCAGATTGCCCATGATTCATTTGTTTTGGAAAAGGTCAGAACAGGGAGACTGTTGGAAAATTCACTTCAGCCAAAAGTTAAATTTTCACATTAAATTTAAAATTGTATATTTTCAAATATTTTAAACTATTTAATTCTAATTTGATTCTAGTTCACTGTTATGCATAATGTATTTTACATGTTAATTGACTATTTGAAAACAAAGCTTTTAAAAGACAATTAACATATTTATGGTCACGGTCAGTATTTACATATTCTGTTTCGTTAGTTAACGTTTTCTGAATACATAGATTTGAATGACTAATTTAAATCACTGATTTAAAAAAAAAAAGGCTAGATTATGTTCTCTTCTTGTTATACTAGGATATGGACAGCCACACCAGAAATTATCTTCTAGAAACTGTGTTTGAACTGCAAATTTTGTTTAAGTACAATTTTTAACTTCTAGTGTGGGAAAGTGAGATATAAGGTTCATGAGGACTTATTTCACAGCCTAGGAATGAACTACAAGTGCCAATGACTGGAAATAATTAGTCACCCTTTGAATAATGTTTTGATTTATATTTAGGAGCTTGTGTCCATATTAATGTCTGTGCTGAAATTTTCCTTAAACATGTATAACTTGCCTGTCATACCCATTAATATTTTCTGGTCCTTTTGTTTAGATATTCAATAACTATTTTGTGCCAAGAAGGGACAACAGTGGGAATAATATTTTCATTCAGTCATTTCATAAATAATCCTGTGGTACCCATCAAATGCCAAGCATAGTTCTATAATGATGAGAAATATCAGTTAAAGTTATGACATTCTAGCCTTCAAAGTGTTTACGTTCATTTAGTGGAATACGGGAGAACTAAATAAAAGATAAACATAACAAATATTATACATTCTTTTAGAAAGCAAAAATTGTGTCTTGAAAAAAAAGCATACAAGGTAGAATTTCTGAGTAAGATAGCAGACTATGTGAAATCTAGTAAAGGACAAAATTTGGAAAAGAACAACATACTTTATTCCAAAAAGAGAAAGAGAGCTAGACTATCAGAAAGTCATGAGGGCACTTATAAGAAAATTGGAAAGACAGTTGCAAAACATACAATTCACATAGAAAGGAAGCCAAACTGAATTATGTGAGGTTCTCCTCTCAGAGATGTAAAAGATTTGTACAAAAGGTAAACCAGATGGCCCTGCTATAAATAGATGGGTATCATATCCATAGGTCTCAAAGCCCTCAAAAACAATTTTGGGGTTTGGTGAGACAGTAATTTTCTGAGTAGATGGTTCAGAAATGGAATAGAATATTCCTATCACTCTGAGTCTGATGACATGATCATGTCCTATCCTGAGAGTGAACTTACTGTTCCATAAAGCTATTCTGGGAGCCTGAGAAAGAGGAACAACCACAAGACAGGGGTCCTAAATTTACTCTTGCCTAGAAGCTGGCTAAGAGACAGTCCTGAAAGCCAGTTACAAAGACAGGTAGGAAGCAGATGCTGGTAAAATTAAAGGGAGGAAGGGAACTGGGTGTGACAAGGGAGGGGGGGGGCAGGGCAGAAAGTGAAACATGATCTGGTATTGGGGGGCAGGAGTGATGCCCTGAGGGCCAGCAAAATGATCAGAAATATGCAACCTAGGGAGGCGGGAGATGAGGGACCCTATAGAATGTACCAGAGACCTGGGAGGTGAGAGAATCTTAAAACTTAAAGGGAGAGACTTTAAATGAAATGCCCAACAGTGGGGAGAGGGAACTTTTAGAATCCACCTCCAGTAGCATCAAGTAGAGGGGTGGAGTTGCCATGCAACAGTCAAAAACTAAAACTCAGAATTGTTTCTGTCTAAAAGAACTGCAGGGACAAGAATAAAGAAGAAGCTGAGGGAAAGGAGGTCCAGTAACTGGCCCAAATTGGGGCCCATCTCAAGGGAGGCTCCAAGGCTTGACAGTACTTACAGAAAAAAGCCTAGTGTGGCTGCCCTCTGGGAGGCTTAGCAAGCAGCTGACTGAGACAGAAGCAGACCCAACCAATGGTCTGAAGTCGGGGACTCCTGTGGTTGAATTAAGGAAAGACTGGAAGAAGTTGAGGAGAAGGGCCACAGCATAGGAAGGTCAGCATTCTCAACAAACCTGGACCCCACCCTGAAATCTCTCAAACATCGAACCACCAAGCAGCCAGCATACACTAGCTGATCCAAGGCCCCAGACAGATATACAGCAAAGGACTCTGTGGTCTGGCCTCAATGAGAGGCCACTTAACCCTTGAGACACGAGGCCCCAGGGAACGGGGAGACCTGGAGAAGTGTGGGGAAGTATGGGGCCATCCTCTCAGAGAAGAGGAGGAGGAATGGGATGAGGTCAGAATGGGAGGGGCATAGTGACTGGACTGTAAAAAAAAAAAAAATTAAAAAATAAAGATAATAAAAAGAAAAAGAGGATTAAAATGCCTTTGGCAGCAGACTTCTTTAGAAGTAAAACACATGAAGAAAGATCGATCCCATTGACTGGTCATAACCCTAAGCCTCACTCTGAGTGTCTCAAACTCTGGAGCTTTCTTCCTTTTGCTGTTTATTGCTACAGAACCTGACAATGCAGAACTTCTAGTTGTATACTTGAGACCTACGTCTGAATGCCTCCAGCAGGTTAATACTTAGTTCTTAAAATTAAAAAGACAGGTTTCCCACATGCACAGACCTCAGTTCCTGCTTTTCTTTGTGTCCCCACTCCTTTTCTTTTTGTGGCCACTTTAGCAATAGCTTACTTGCTTGTATTTAAAAGCTGTTTTTAGTCTTAAACACATTCATGCAACCATCTAATTTTGTTAATGTATCTTTCTATTATTAAGCAATACTTTTCATTTTAATTCTTTCTTTCTTTGATATTTCTTTTATCCTCATGGTTCCCCTCTCTTTTCTTGCTTTATTATATTCTTAATGGTATTTGTTTCTGCTGTTGTTTAAAACAATCCAGGAGGTCATTTTTATCCCCCTCTTATAATTACCAAAGTTTTCTTGGAACTTTCCTATTATTGGGAAAATATTTTCTAGTTTATACCTTATTTCTTTTTTCTATACCATTTTTTTTTTACTTTTTCTCTTTTTAATTTGTTTGGCCTTACTTCCCTCCTTTATTTTCTCCATTCCTGTTCTTTGTTTATCTCATTCATTTACAATTTCCATATTTATTCTAAACAACGTTAATTTCAGAGAGCATCCTGTGTTAATTTTCACATTCTCTGGTTAATGGTTAGTGGTGATATATTAGTGGGCTTTAAATGATTTCAAGTCTGCATCTATATCTTGTACATTTTGATACTGTTTCCACAAAAGTTTCTTTTCTAAACAGTCAGTGGGGCTGAGCATTGAACTCAGATTAGTAAGTTGCTCACCAAGAACAACCCCAGCAATACTAGAAGAGTTATACAAACCAATAGATGGGCAAATTTCACACACACACACACACACACACACACACACACACAAAGTAACAAATATAAAAAGGCAAAGCAATATGGATTCTCTAAAAGACGATGACTCTTCAGCTACTTAAATCAAAGACATGTGAAATGAGTAAAATGGGGCATGTTGATTTCAAAAGTTTACTAAAAAATGATCAATGAATTTTCAAAGGAGCGAACAATCAGAAAAGGGAGTATCTGGGATGGAAGATAAAGTTGACAATGTTTTGCATTTAAAAATCATTAACGAAAATTGTGATCATGACCCCAGGATTTCAGAACCCTGATATCAAAGGACCAAACCTGAGAATCCATAAGGCAGAAAAAGAAACTGGTGTTTAAAAATTGAAGGACATAGAGACTCTAGTCAATAAAATTTCACCAGAAAATTTCCCACATCTAAAGAAATAGTTAGGCATACAAATGAAATAGGCATTTATTACTTGACATTAATATAACCAGAGAAGAAACTCTCTGTGACATATTGTAGTCAAATATAAAAAAATACAAAGCAAGGAAAAGCTCTAAAACATGTTAAAGATATAATGATATTATTAAAAGTCTCATCAGTAACTGTACAAACCAAGAAGGCAAAAAATGATATATTTCAAGCAGTGAAAATAGTAACTTCCAACCAACCTTAACCAACACAATTATCTTTGAAAAGTCCTGAATAAATAAAGCCATTTCAAGATTAACATGAACTAAAGCAGTTCATAATAACCAAGCCAGCAATGCAGAAGATATGAAAAGGAATATTGGGTACAGAGGAGAAGAAGGTCTCAATAATAAGTACAAGAGAAAAATAAATTTCATGAGAGAAATAGATGAACAAACTTAGCTATGGCAGAAACCACCATGTTCAACATAGTTAACCAGCAAAATTCAACCCCAAAAAAGAAAAGAAAAAGAAATAAAGAAATTACAACCAGTAGCAATAAATAAATAAAAATAAAACCAAGGCTGGAGTGGTGGCGCACACCTTTAATCCCAGCACTCGGGAGGCAGAGGCAGGCAGATTTCTGAGTTCGAGGCCAGCCTGGTCTACAGAGTGAGTTCCAGGACAGCCAGGGCTATACAGAGAAACCCTGTCTTGGAAAAAAACAAACAAACAAAACAAAACAAAATAACCCAAAACAAACAAACAAAACTGGCCAATAAAATCAAAGGAATTTGTCAACTAATTAAATATAAATGCCCCTAAATCACCAATAAAAAGATGGAGACATGTTGACTGGTCTAAAAATTGGAATCCTGGAGCGGTCTCAATAGCAAGGGCCCAGCACGCTTAAAATTCGGATGATTCCCACTCAAAACCAAACCAAACCAAACCAAATCAAAACAAAAATAACAAAACAAAACCTAATAAAACTAGATACAACTGCCTCTTGGTTCTAAGAAAGACTAGTCTCTCGAAAAGACAACCATAGACTCAGAATCAAGGCTGGACTATCATTCAAACAAAAGCTGAAAACAATATAGTACAGCTTTCTGATATCTAATAAAGTAGATGTCAAAATAAAACTATCCAGAAGACATAAATCAGGCCACTATATATCAATAAATGGAATAAATAATTTGGTGGTTCCCAATTTCATAAAATACTAATAGGTATAAAAGTTAACATAGATCCTAATACAGTAACAGTGTATGTCTTTAAAACTCAATTCTTGCCTTTAGGTATGTTTTCTAAATTGAAAATCAACAAAGAAACCTCAGACTTAAAATACATTATCCGTTAAACTAGCTCATAGATATCTACAGTTTATATCCAACAGAAATGGCATATACATTCTTCTCAGAAATCATGAAACCTTTTCTAAAATAGATTATATTCTTAGTTAAAATAATTCTTAGCACCTTCTGGTCTGGACCAGTGCCATGAGCAGACCTTAGGTACGAACTCCGCAGCCAGTCCCATAACACCCAGAGGAAGCTCCACTCCCAGGAGCTCTAACACATCCAGGATCACAGGATCACAAGATCTCAGGAGCTTTGTCACACCATGATCTCAGAGTCCCAGAGGAAGCTTGACTACCAGTAGCTCTAGCATACCCAGGATCTCAGGACCACAGGATCCCAGAATCACGGGATCACAGAGACAGCTGAACTCTGAAGAGCTCTCACACAACCAGTATCACAGGAAGGACAGGATCCAGTCAGATATAGCGAAGACAGGGAGCACTAGAGATAATCAGGTGGCGGGAGGCAAGCATAAGAACATAAGCAACAGAAACCAAGGTTCCTTGGCATCATCAGAACCCAATTCTTCCACCATAGCATGCCCTGAATACACTATCACACTGGAAAAGCAAGATTCAGATCTAAAATCACTTCCCATGATGCTGATAGAGGACTTTAAGAAGGACACAAATTACTCCTTTAAAGAAATACAGGAGAACACAGGTAAACAGGTAGAAGCTCTTAAAGAGAAAACACAGAAAATCCCTTACAAACTCTCAGGAAAATGAAATAAAACAGGCCAAGGAAATGAATAAAGCCATCCAAGATCTAAAAATTGCAATAGAAACAATAAAGAAATCACAAAGGAAGACAACCTGGGAGTTAGAAAACCTAAGAAAAAGATCAGGAGTCATAGATGCAAGCATTACCAACAGAATACAAGAGATAGAAGAGAGAATCTCAGGAGCAGAAGATACCATAGAAAACATTGACATAATAGTCAAAGAAGATGCAAAATACAAAAAACTTCTAACCCAAAACATCCAGGACACAATGAGAAGATGAAACCTAAAGGTAATAGGTATAGAAGAGAGTGAAGATTACCAACTTAAAGGACCAGTAAATATCAACAAAATTATAGAAGAAAACTTCCCTAACCTAAAGAAAAAGATGCCGATGAATATACAAGAAGCTGAGAGAACTCCAAATAGACTGGACCAGAAAAAAAAAAATTCCTTCTGTCACATAATAATCAAAACACCAAATGCACTAAACAAAGAAAAAAATATTAACAGTAGTAAGGGGAAAAAGGTCAAGTAACATATAAAGGCAAACCAATCAGAATTACACCAGACTTCTCACGAGAGACTCTGAAAGCCAGAAGATCCTGGACAGATGCCATACAGACTCTAAGAGAACACAAATGCCAGCACAGGCTACTATACCCAGCAAAACTCTCAATTACCATAGACAGAGACAACAAGATATTTCATGACAACACCAAATTTACACAATATCTTTGCACAAATCCAGCCCTACAAAGGATAATAGATGGGTAACACCAACACAAGGACCGAAACTACACCCTAGAATAAAAGCAAAAAAGTAATCTTTCAACAAACCCAAAATAAGATAGCCACACAAACATAATTCCACTTCTAACAACAAAAATAACAGGAAGTAACAATCACTTTTCCTTAATACCTCTTAACATCAATGGACTCAATTCCACAATAAAATGACCTACATTGAAGATTGGATACGTAAACAGGACCCAGCATTTTGCTGCATACAGGAAATGCACCTCAGTGACAGAGACAGATAATACCTCAGAGTAAAAGGCTGGAAAACAATTTTCCAAGCAGATGGTCCCAAGAAATAAGCTGGAGTAGCTATTCTCATATCGAGTAAAGTCAACTATCAACCAAAAGTTATTTTAAAAAGATAAGCAGGACACTTCAGATTAGTCAAAGGAAAAATCTACCAAGATGAACTCTCAATTCTGAACATCTATGCTCCAAATGCAAGGGCACCCACATTCATAAAAGAAACTTTCCTAAAGCTCTAAACACAGATCACACCCCATACAATAATAGTGGGAGTCTGTAACACCCTGCTCTCATCAATGGACAGCTCCTCGAAACAGAAACTAAACAGAGACACAGTGAAACTAACAGAAGTTATGAAACAAATGTTTTTAACAGATATCTACAGAACATTTTATCCTAAAACAAAAGGGTATATACCTTCTTCTCAGCACCTCATTGCACCTTCTCCAGAATTTACCGTATAATTAGTCACAGAACAGGCCTCAACAGATATAAGAAGACTGAAATAATCCCATGCACCCTATCAGATCACCTCAACTAAGTCTGGTCTTAAATACCCACAAAAACAACAGAAAGCACACATACACATGGAAGCTGAACAATGTTCTACTCAACGATAACTTGGTCAAGGAAGAAATAAATAAAAAATGAAAGTCTTTTTAGAATTTAATGAAGATGAAGACACATCATACCAAAACTTATGGGACACAATGAAAGCAGTGGTAAGAAGAAAACTCATAGCTCTAAGAGCTTTCAGAAAGAAACTGGAGAAAGCTTACACTAGCAGCTTGACAGTACACCTGAAAGCTCTATAACAAAAAGAAGCAAATACACCCAAGTGGCGTAGATGGCAGGAAATAATCCAACTCAGGGCTAAAATCTACCAAATATAAACAAAAAGAACTATACAAGGAATCAACAAAACCAGGAGCTGGTTCTTTGAGAAAATCAACAGGATAGATAAACCATTAGCCAGACTAACCAGAGGGCATAGAGACAGTATCCAAATTAATAAAATCAGAAACGAAAAGGGACAACAAAACATACCTTAAAATAGTTGTTCTGTTTGTTGAATATTAATAGAAGATGGCCTAGTCAGCCATCATTGGGAAGAGAGGCCCCTTGGTCTTGCAAACTTTATAGGCCTCAGTACAGGGCCAAACTTTATATGCCTCAGTACAGGGCCAAGAAGTAGGAGTGGGTGGGTAGGGGAGCAGGGTGGGGAGAGGGTATAGGGGACTTCCGGGGATAGCATTTGAAATGTAAAGGAAGAAAATACCTAATAAAAAAATTGGAAAAAGTTAGAAAAAAAGAAAATATTAAAATCATGCTTTACAAACATCAAAAAAGTAAGTCTTAGCAAGCAATATAATGAAAATTATTTCTTACATAATAGCAGATCATACTGAATAAAGAAAAAAACCGATCTTGGTTCCAGTGCACTGCTGGGGAGAGGGTGGACTGGAGAAGAGTCACAGCTTCTGGGAAGGAACCCATGTCTGGTTCCGGTCATCCGGCGCCTTTCCCCACCCAAGGAGGAGTGTTCGACCGGGAAAAGTCCCCAGGTCTGACTGCATCCAGTGCCTTTACCCCGCCCGCCCGAGGAGAGGTGGAGAGGTGTTCGCTGGGGAGTCCCCAGGCCTGATCCAGCATCCAGCTCCTTTCCATGCCTGAGGAGGGGTGTTCATCTGGGACCAGTCCCCAGGCTTGATCTGGCATCCGGTGTCTTTACCCGCCCAAGGCCTGATCCAGCATCCGGTAACTTTCCCCCGCCTGAGGAGGGGTGTCTGCCTGGGAGCAGTCTTCTGGCCCTGCTAGAAGTGAGCTTCCCTGCAGAGAGTAACCTGACCACTGAGACTCAGGAGAAAACTAGACTCCNAGAATTGCTGACAGAAGCTAACGGAACCACAGGAGGAACAAGCTCCAACCAGAGACAACTATAACAACTAACTGCAGAGATCACCAGATGGCTAAAGGCAAACGTAGAAATTTTACTAACAGAAACCAAGACTACTCACCACCATCAGAACCTAGCACTCCCACCTCAGTCAGTCCGGAATACCCCAACACACCTGAAAAGCAAGAATCGGATTTAAAGGTACACCTCATGATGCAGTTAGAGAAATTTTAAAAGGGCATTATTAAAGAAATGCAGGAGAACACTGCCAAAGAGATACAAATCCTTAAAGAAAAACAAGAGAATACTTCTAAAGAGGTAGAAGTCCTTAAAGAGAGAGAGGAGAAAAAAAACAAACAGGTGA